>NC_071330.1:17701868-17877849 GCF_010183535.1 Caenorhabditis remanei | reverse complement strand
AAGCCTAAGCCTAAGCCTAAGCCTAAGCCTAAGCCTAAGCCTAAGCCTAAGCCTAAGCCTAAGCCTAAGCCTAAGCTAAGCCTAAGCCTAAGGCCTAAGCCTAAGCCTAAGCCTAAGCCTAAGCCTAAGCCTAAGCCTAAGCCTAAGCCTAAGCCTAAGCCTAAGCCTAAGCCTAAGCCTAAGCCTAAGCCTAAGCCTAAGCCTAAGCCTAAGCCTAAGCCTAAGCCTAAGCCTAAGCCTAAGCCTAAGCCTAAGCCTAAGCCTAAGCCTAAGCCTAAGCCTAAGCCTAAGCCTAAGCCTAAGCCTAAGCCTAAGCCTAAGCCTAAGCCTAAGCCTAAGCCTAAGCCTAAGCCTAAGCCTAAGCCTAAGCCTAAGCCTAAGCCTAAGCCTAAGCCTAAGCCTAAGCCTAAGCCTAAGCCTAAGCCTAAGCCTAAGCCTAAGCCTAAGCCTAAGCCTAAGCCTAAGCCTAAGCCTAAGCCTAAGCCTAAGCCTAAGCCTAAGCTAAGCCTAAGCCTAAGCCTAAGCCTAAGCCTAAGCCTAAGCCTAAGCCTAAGCCTAAGCCTAAGCCTAAGCCTAAGCCTAAGCCTAAGCCTAAGCCTAAGCCTAAGCCTAAGCCTAAGCCTAAGCCTAAGCCTAAGCCTAAGCCTATGAAGCCCTCAAAAAATCAATAACAAAAAAAAAATTTCAAAAATTTTCAAAAAAAAAACTTTGAAAATTTTTTTCTCGAAAATTGACAGAGAGAACCCTTAGTGGTATATGTTTTCCGGGGTACTTTTTTACGCTCTATCGATTGGTATAGGTTTTATAACCATAGAACTGGACAATTTTTTTTCGATTTTTTTCCGGAGCATCTACCGGCTCCAAAAATTAAAATTTTTCAAAACTTTTTATAGTGTGGGTACAAGCTCTTAGTTCTCTATCGAAATACCAAAACACTTTTTATCTACCTCTTATCAGTAAAAAGTTATGGCCGTTTCAATTTTAAAAAATCAATTATCGATTTTCTCAAAACTGGCCCACCTTTTTTTTTTGAAACTTTGCCACATGATAGAACTTTTTATTACCTTTCTAATGATATAGGTAACTAAGGGTGGCTATAGACAAAATCGATCGAAAAAGTAGAAAAAAAATTATCGATTGATTATCGATTTTTTTTTTGAATGTATGTACTTTTTTTAGACAGAGCTCCTAATTCCACATACAATCAAAAAAAAAACTTCCCAAAAGCTCCACTCCAAAAAAAGTTGTGAAAGTTTTAGTGAATTATCGATTTTTTTCAAATCGATATAAGTGGGCGGGGCCTAATTTTTTTGAAAATCTAAAAAGGGTATATTTCCTCATTTTCAAAGGGCTATCCGATCCAATCATAAAATCTCGGAAATAAATTTTGGGGGTCCGCGCCTCAGCCCAAATGGCGCAGGCAGAAGCCTGCGCCTGAGCCTAAGCCTAAGCCTAAGCCTAAGCCTAAGCCTAAGCCTAAGCCTAAGCCTAAGCCTAAGCCTAAGCCTAAGCCTAAGCCTAAGCCTAAGCCTAAGCCTAAGCCTAAGCCTAAGCCTAAGCCTAAGCCTAAGCCTAAGCCTAAGCCTAAGCCTAAGCCTAAGCCTAAGCCTAAGCCTAAGCCTAAGCCTAAGCCTAAGCCTAAGCCTAAGCCTAAGCCTAATTGAAAACACGCTATTAATGGCTACAATTAAACCAGTAGTCGTGACGCGAAGCGACACTACTCAGATTGCGTTTACGGTGACGCTGAGCGGAGCGAAGCGTCACCGTGAAGGCTACAAATACAGTACATACAACTCATTTTTTTTCACTTTTTTAACGGTTTTCACACTTTTACACTCATTTTCTCATATTTTTCACATTTTTTTACACTTATACACATTTTTACCTACTTTTACATACTTTTTCCACTTTTCTAGTTTCGGAACGAAACAAAACTTGATTTGGGCTCAACAACCCCTATATTAAAAGCTCGCTTCGCTCGCTTTCTCCGACGCCATGAAAGTTAGAAAATTCCTTGAAAAGCTCGGACGCCATGAAAGTTAGAAAATTCCTTGAAAAGCTCGAACGCCATGAAAGTTAGAAAATTCCTTGAAAAGCTTGGACGCTATGAAAGTTAGAAAATTCCTTGAAAAGCTCGGACGCCATGAAAGTTAGAAAATTCTTTTTTATTTACTTTTGAATGAGATTTCACAATAAATTGCCCAAATTCGGCTCGCGTGGATTAAAAAACCACTAAATTTCAATGAAATACACTGGTTTTGTTAAACATCAAGCTAATTCCTTCAATTTTCGAGTTTAATAAACTCATTCGTGTTTGTGGCCTTCCGTTCAAAACAATAGTATGAGAAATCATTAAAAGTGTCATAATGAAGGCGCTCCGCGCCTTCATTAACACATTTTAATAATTTCTTATACTATTGTTTCAAACGAAACGCAATTGTATATTTTATATAACATTTTTTACTACTATGTGATGTATATTGCAAGAAAATTGAATTTATAGTTCACTAATATATAAGGTTCAAGTATCTCTAGTTTTTTTTCAAAACACAAAATATGGTGACATTTCTAACCTTTTGCACTGGCATTTTTTGCAGTGTCCATTTTCTAAGTTACACTGGCAAAAATACAAGATACCCTGACAAGAGCTCGCCGAATTTGGGCAATTTATTGTGAAATCTCATTCAAAAGTAAATAAAAAAGAATTTTCTAACTTTCATGGCGTCCGAGCTTTTCAAGGAATTTTCTAACTTTCATAGCGTCCAAGCTTTTCAAGGAATTTTCTAACTTTCATGGCGTTCGAGCTTTTCAAGGAATTTTCTAACTTTCATGGCGTCCGAGCTTTTCAAGGAATTTTCTAACTTTCATGGCGTCGGAGAAAGCGAGCGAAGCGAGCTTTTAATATAGGGGTTGTTGAGCCCAAATCAAGTTTTGTTTCGTTCCGAAACTAGAAAAGTGGAAAAAGTATGTAAAAGTAGGTAAAAATGTGTATAAGTGTAAAAAAATGTGAAAAATATGAGAAAATGAGTGTAAAAGTGTGAAAACCGTTAAAAAAGTGAAAAAAAATGAGTTGTATGTACTGTATTTGTAGCCTTCACGGTGACGCTTCGCTCCGCTCAGCGTCACCGTAAACGCAATCTGAGTAGTGTCGCTTCGCGTCACGACTACTGGTTTAATTGTAGCCATTAATAGCGTGTTTTCAAATAAGGGTTCTGATCCACGTGACATATGTTTTTGTGAGAATGGTTGACCTGATCGTTATCTAGTCATATTTTCCCACACAAAGTGACAGGTGGTGCTGTTAGAATGATTGATGACCTGACCTTCCCCCTCCCTCTGTAGTGCTAGTCGTTCACACTCATAAATAGGTGAAATTGGAAACTTTGGATTCCAAATTTCAAAAAGTATTTAAATAGTTCGATTAAACGAAGCACGCTGAACAATCTGGCATCAAAAAAATGGCAAAATTCGCACTTTGAAATTCCGATTTTTTTTAGCCATGGCCTTATCTCACTTAGATCTCGGCTCCGGTTAGAGGTATCGGGACAAACTAAAGTGCGTATAATAGCCTTTGAAATTCTCTAAAAAGAGAAACAAGTTTAGAAATTATACCTACAAAACCCCCTGTGAAATTTCAAAAAAACCAAATTTTTGAAAATTTTGAAAAATTTTACAAGTCCAAAAAAAAATATTCCGAGTCGAAATTTCAAAATGTTTTTAGATAAATCGACTAAACTAATTACGCTGAAATATATGCCGTTGAAAAAACTCGGAAATTCCCATTTTGAAATTCCGATTATTTTTGAGCCATGACCTTATCTCGATTAGATCTCGGCTCCGGTCAAAGGTATCGGGTCAAAATAAGTTCCAAAATGTAGCCCTTAAAATTCTCTAGGGGGACAAACTATTTTGATCTACAAAAATTTAGTATGAAGCCCTCAAAAAATCAATAACAAAAAAAAATTTCAAAAATTTTCAAAAAAAAAACTTTGAAAATTTTTTTCTCGAAAATTGACAGAGAGAACCCTTAGTGGTATATGTTTTCCGGGGTACTTTTTTACGCTCTATCGAATGGTATAGGTTTTATAACCATAGAACTGGACAATTTTTTTTCGATTTTTTTCCAGAGCATCTACCGGCTCCAAAAATCAATATTTTTATAAAATTTTTATAGTGTGGGTACAAACTCCTAATTCTCTATCGAAATACCAAAACACTTTTTACCTACCTCTTATCAGTAAAAAGTTATGGCCGTTTCAATTTTAAAAAATCAATTATCGATTTTCTCAAAACTGGCCCACCTTTTTTTTTTGAAACTTTGCCACATGATAGAACTTTTTATTACCTTTCTAATGATATAGGTCACTAAGGGTGGCTATAGACAAAATCGATCGAAAAAGTAGAAAAAAAATTATCGATTGATTATCGATTTTTTTTTTGAATGTATGTACTTTTTTTAGATAAAGCTCCTAATTCTACATACAATCAAAAAAAAAACTTCCCAAAAGCTCCACTCCAAAAAAAGTTGTGAAAGTTTTAGTGAATTATCGATTTTTTTCAAATCGATATAAGTGGGCGGGGCCTAATTTTTTCAAAAATCTAAAAAGGGTATATTTCCTCATTTTCAAAGGGCTATCCGATCCAATCATAAAATCTCGGAAATAAATTTTGGGGGTCCGCGCCTCAGCCCAAATGGCGCAGGCAGAAGCCTGCGCCTGAGCCTAAGCCTAAGCCTAAGCCTAAGCCTAAGCCTAAGCCTAAGCCTAAGCCTAAGCCTAAGCCTAAGCCTAAACTTTTTTTTTCACTTTTTCTACTTTTTTTCCTTCCCTTTGTTTCATACTGAAACAAAACTTGATTTGGGCTGCACTCGGGAGTCTCTCGGCGCCATGAAAGACAGAAAATTCTTTCAGAATATCAGGCGCCATGAAAGACAGAAAATTCTTTTGAAAACTCAGGCGCCATGAAAGACAGAAAATTCTTTTGTTATACTTCTTGTGTGAAATCACAAAAAATTGCCCAAATTCGGCTCGCGTGGTCCAAAAAATATCTGAATTGTCATAATATGCACTGTTTCTGTTCAAAATAATATTATTTTCTAAAAAATTCAAGTTTGATAGACTCATTCTGTTTTGTGGCCTTCCATTTAAAACAATAGTATAAGAAATCATTAAAAGTGTCATAATAAAGGCGCTTCGCGCCTTTATTAACACATTTCAATAATTTCTTATACTATTGTTTCAAACGAAACGCAATTGTATTCCTGTTATGGGACTGCATAGTCATACACGTAGAAATTCACAAAATTGTAAATATTTACAGCTAGAGTCAATCGTGAATATCTAGAATTTTTGGATATAACTTAAAACACAAGTATTAGTAACTTTCTTTTTAACTGACATTTCTTAAATTTCTATGACCAAGTTTAAATTGAAATGATACATGCATATTATTAATCACCAAAAAACTCTATATACCCGTAAAAAATAGGCTCGCCGAATTTGGGCAATTTTTTGTGATTTCACACAAGAAGTATAACAAAAGAATTTTCTGTCTTTCATGGCGCCTGAGTTTTCAAAAGAATTTTCTGTCTTTCATGGCGCCTGATATTCTGAAAGAATTTTCTGTCTTTCATGGCGCCGAGAGACTCCCGAGTGCAGCCCAAATCAAGTTTTGTTTCAGTATGAAACAAAGGGAAGGAAAAAAAGTAGAAAAAGTGAAAAAAAAAGTGTGTAAAAGTGTGTAAAAAGTGAAAAAATGAGTTGTATGTTTCATATTTGTAGCCTTCACGGTGACGCTTCGCTCCGCTCAGCGTCACCGTAAACGCAATCTGAGTAGTGACGCTTCGCGCCACGACTATTGCTTAACTTATTGTGAAATGTCACCCTTCTAGTGTCTATTTCTCGATCTTATCTCGCTTTGACTTCCGTTCATATGAGAGCATTCGAGTCAAATTAAAGTGCATCAAATAGCTCGTTACATACTCAATAAAGTAAAATAATTGTCAAACTCATGTATATGAAGCTGTATTTTTAATTTCGAAAAAACCAAAAAAATTAAATTTTTCAAAATTTTTCAAAGTCCAAAAAAAAAATTTTTCGATACGAAATTTTCTAAAATATTTATGTTTTTCGATCAAATAAAACACGCTGAACAAAATGGCTTTGAAAAAACATCAAATATCCAACCTTGAATTTTGACCATTTTCGAGTTTTCGACCTTATCTCCCTTCGATCTCAGTTCATATAAAAGATAGAGGGTCATTATTAAATGCATAATAAAGCCCTTTCAACGTTCTAAGTAATCATGAAACAACTGACCTTCAAAGTACAAAACGAAACCAGTTATAAAACAAAGTTCACCAAAAACTATATATGGGTCTAACTTACAGGGACCGGTCAGAAAAAAATTTAAAATATTTTTACGATACTCACCAAACAATTCTCTATCCGATACAATCATAAAAATTCAGATTATCGACACTTTTGCGTCAAGCCTAAGCCTAAGCTAAGCCTAAGCTAAGCCTAAGCTAAGCCTAAGCTGAGCCTGAGCACACTCAAACGTTCATAACTCAGCTCAGAGGTGTCGCACCGGGGAGATCAACATATCAGGTGATAGCTGCCAAGTAGGGCTACATTTTGTTAGTACTGACCAAACCGGTCCCTCCTCTTTGACCCCCTCAAAAAATTCAAAAACTGAAAATTTTTTGCTAAAAATCAAAAAAAAAAAAATCCCCAGGACGAGGGACCATGCACCCTAATTCAAAAGTTGCGTCTACGAGAGACGTACTTAAGTCCAGAATCTTATTCGAAAACTCTTGTTAAATTTTGAATGCGGCCATTTTGAAAGTCTAGATCTCAATTATCGATCGATTATCGATTGATTTTAAAAAATTCTATATTATCATCAGATGCACAACTCTAAGCTCTAACTCATCACAAAAAAATTCCCGAAAAATATTCACGTACAAAAAAGTTAGAGGCGATATAAGTTTTTTTTGAGCCGACTTTGAGCTCTCAGAGCTCGGCTCGGAGCAGCCCACCAGGGCTCATTTTTGGTGGACGCTGGTCCCCCCCTCAGGGGAACAAATTGGCATAATAAAATCGCGAATCGGTTCGAAAAGTCAAAAAGTCACAGCCCAAATGGCACAGGCAGAGCCTGCGCCTGAGCCTAAGCCTAAGCCTAAGCCTAAGCCTAAGCCTAAGCCTAAGCCTAAGCCTAAGCCTAAGCCTAAGCCTAAGCCTAAGCCTAATTTCACTTTTTTCACGTTTTTCACACTTTTACACTCATTTTCTCATATTTTTCACATTTTTTCACACTTATACACATTTTTACATACTTTTTTCCACTTTTCTAGTTTCGGAACGAAACAAAACTTGATTTGGGCTCAACAACCCTATATAAAAAGCTCGCTTCGCTCGCTTTCTCCGACGCCATGAAAGACAGAAAATTCCTTGAAAAGCTCGGACGCCATGAAAGACAGAAAATTCCTTGAAAAGCTCGGACGCTATGAAAGTTAGAAAATTCCCTGAAAAGCTCGGACGCTATGAAAGTTAGAAAATTCTTTTTTATTTACTTTTGTATGAGATTTCACAATAAATTGCCCAAATTCGGCTCGTGTGATACAAAAAACCACCAAATTCCAATAAAATACACTGGTTTTGTTAAACATCAAGCTAATTCCTCCATTTTCGAGTTTAATAGACTCATTCGTGTTTGTGGCCTTCCGTTCAAAACAATAGTATAAGAAATCATTAAAAGTGTCATAATGAAGGCGCTCCGCGCCTTCATTAACACATTTTAATAATTTCTTATACTATTGTTTCAAACGAAACGCAATTGTATATCTTATATAACTTTTTCTCTACTATCTGTGTATTTTGCAAAAAAATTAAAGTTATAGTTCACCAATATGTAAAAGTCAAGTATCTCCAGTTTTCTCCCAAAACACAAAATATAATGGCATATTCAACCTTTTGCACAGAAATTCTTTGCAGTGTCCATTTTCTAAGTTACGCTGACAAAAACACAACATACCCTAACAAGAGCTCGCCGAATTTGGGCAATTTATTGTGAAATCTCATACAAAAGTAAATAAAAAAGAATTTTCTAACTTTCATAGCGTCCGAGCTTTTCAGGGAATTTTCTAACTTTCATAGCGTCCGAGCTTTTCAAGGAATTTTCTGTCTTTCATGGCGTCCGAGCTTTTCAAGGAATTTTCTGTCTTTCATGGCGTCGGAGAAAGCGAGCGAAGCGAGCTTTTTATATAGGGTTGTTGAGCCCAAATCAAGTTTTGTTTCGTTCCGAAACTAGAAAAGTGGAAAAAAGTATGTAAAAATGTGTATAAGTGTGAAAAAATGTGAAAAATATGAGAAAATGAGTGTAAAAGTGTGAAAAACGTGAAAAAAGTGAAAAAAATGAGTTGTACGTACTGTATTTGTAGCCTTCACGGTGACGCTTCGCTCCGCTCAGCGTCACCGTAAACGCAATCTGAGTAGTGTCGCTTCGCGCCACGACTACTGGTTCAATTGCGTGTTTTCAAATACGGGTTCTGATCCACGTGTCAGATGTTTCTGTGAGAATGGTTGACCTGATCGTTATCTAGTCATATTTTCCCACACAAAGTGACAGGTGGTGTTGTTAAAATGATTTATGACCTGACCTTCCCCTCCCCCGTAGTGCTATTCGTTCACACTCTTGATAAGGTGAAATTAGACGTTGGATGTCAAATTTCGAAAAGTATTTGAACAGTTCGACTAAACAAAGCACGCTGAACAATCTGGGATTTAAAAAAATGCCAAAATTCGCACTTTGAAATTTCGACTTTTTCAGATTTCTACCTTATCTCGCTTAGATCTCGGCTCGGGTTAAAGATATCGGGTCAAACTGAAGTGCATATAATAGCTCTTAAAATTCTCTAAGAAGACAAACAAATTTGAAAATTATATTTGCAAAACTGTATCTGAAATTTCATAAAAACCAAAATTTTAAAAAGTTTAAAAAATTTTACAAGTCCAAAAAAAAATATTCCGAGTCGAAATTTGGAAATTTTTTTAGATAGATCGATTAAACTAATCACGCTGAATAATATGCCGTTGAAAAAATTCCAAAATTCCCATTTTGAAATTCCGATTTTTTTTCTGCCATGACCTTATCTCGCTTAGATCTCGGCTCTGGTTAGAGGTATCGGGTCAAACTAAAGTGCATAAAAAAGCCCTTAAAATTCTCTAGGAAAAGAAACAAGTATAAAAATCATACCTACAAAACCCTCTGTGAAATTTCAAAAAAACCAAAATTTTGAAAATTTTGAAAAATTTTACAAGTCCAAAAAAAAAATATTCCGAGTCGAAATTTTGAAATTTTTTTAGATAGATCGACTAAACTAATTACGCTGAATAATATGCCGTTGAAAAAATTCCGAAATTCCCATTTTGAAATTCCGATTTTTTTTGAGCCATGACCTTATCTCGGTTAGATCTCGGCTCCGGTCAGAGGTATCGGGTCAAACTTAAGTGCATAGAAAAGCCCTTGAAATTCTCTAAAAAGAGAAACAAGTTTGAAAATCATACCTACAAAACCCCGTGTAAAATTTCGAAAAAATCAAAATTTTGAAAATTTTGAAAAATTTTACAAGTCCAAAAAAAAAATATTCCGAGTCGAAATTTCAGAATGTTTTTAGATAAATCGACTAAACTAATCACGCTGAATAATATGCCGTTGAAAAAATTTCGAAATTCCCATTTTGAAATTCCGACTTTTTTTGAGCCATGACCTTATCTCGCTTAGATCTCGGCTCTGGTTAGAGGTATCGGGTCACACTAAAGTGCATAAAAACGCCCTCAAAATTCTCTAGGAAGAGAAACAATTTTAAAAATCATACCTACAAAACCCCCTATGAAATTTCAAAAAAACCAAAATTTCGAAAATTTTAAAAAATTTTACAAGTCCAAAAAAAAAATTTTCCGAGTCGAAATTTCGAAATTTTTTTAGATAGATCGATTAAACTAATCACGCTGAATAATGTGCCGTTGAAAAAACTCGGAAATTCCCATTTTGAAATTCCGATTTTTTTTGAGCCATGACCTTATCTCGATTAGATCTCGACTCCGGTCAAAGGTATCGGGTCAAAATAAGTTCCAAAATGTAGCCCTTAAAATTCTCTAGGGGGACAAACTATTTTGATCTACAAAAATTTAGTATGAAGCCCTCAAAAAATCAATAACAAAAAAAAAATTTCAAAAATTTTCAAAAAAAAAACTTTGAAAATTTTTTTCTCGAAAATTGACAGAGAGAACCCTTAGTGGTATATGTTTTCCGGGGTACTTTTTTACGCTCTATCGATTGGTATAGGTTTTATAACCATAGAACTGGACAATTTTTTTTCGATTTTTTTCCGGAGCATCTACCGGCTCCAAAAATCGATAATTTTTTAAACTTAATATAGTGTGGGTACAAACTCTTAATTCTCTATCGAACTGCCAAAACAGTTTTTAGCTATCTCTTAACAGTAAAAAATTCCGGCCGTTTCAATTTTGAAAAATCAATTATCGATTTTTCTCGAATTAGCGACACGACTTTTTTTTGTAACTTTAACATTAGTTAGAACTTTTTATTACCTTTCCAATGATATATGTCTCAAAAGGTTTGACCAGAAAAAATTGATCACTTTTTGAGAAAAAAAATTATCGATTGATTATCGATTTTTTTTTGAATGTATGTACTTTTTTTAGATAAAGCTCTTAATTCTACATACAATCAAAAAAAAAACTTCCCAAAAGCTCCACTCCAAAAAAAGTTGTGAAAGTTTTAGTGAATTATCGATTTTTTTCAAATCGATATAAGTGGGCGGGGCCTAATTTTTTCAAAAATCTAAAAAGGGTATATTTCCTCATTTTCGAAGGGCTATCCGATCCAGTCATAAAATCTCGGAAATAAATTTTGGGGGTCCGCGCCTCAGCCCAAATGGCGCAGGCAGAAGCCTGCGCCTGAGCCTAAGCCTAAGCCTAAGCCTAAGCCTAAGCCTAAGCCTAAGCCTAAGCCTAAGCCTAAGCCTAAGCCTAAGCCTAAGCCTAAGCCTAAGCCTAAGCCTAAGCCTAAGCCTAAGCCTAAGCCTAAGCCTAAGCCTAAGCCTCAGCCTAAGCCTAAGCTACAAATATGAAACATACAACTCATTTTTTCACTTTTTACACACTTTTACACACTTTTTTTTTCACTTTTTCTACTTTTTTTCCTTCCCTTTGTTTCATACTGAAACAAAACTTGATTTGGGCTGCACTCGGGAGTCTCTCGGCGCCATGAAAGACAGAAAATTCTTTCAGAATATCAGGCGCCATGAAAGACAGAAAATTCTTTTGAAAACTCAGGCGCCATGAAAGACAGAAAATTCTTTTGTTATACTTCTTGTGTGAAATCACAAAAAATTGCCCAAATTCGGCTCGCGTGGTCCAAAAAATATCTGAATTGTCATAATATGCACTGTTTCTGTTCAAAATAATATTATTTTCTAAAAAATTCAAGTTTGATAGACTCATTCTGTTTTGTGGCCTTCCATTTAAAACAATAGTATAAGAAATCATTAAAAGTGTCATAATAAAGGCGCTTCGCGCCTTTATTAACACATTTCAATAATTTCTTATACTATTGTTTCAAACGAAACGCAATTGTATTCCTGTTATGGGACTGCATAGTCATACACGTAGAAATTCACAAAATTGTAAATATTTACAGCTAGAGTCAATCGTGAATATCTAGAATTTTTGGATATAACTTAAAACACAAGTATTAGTAACTTTCTTTTTAACTGACATTTCTTAAATTTCTATGACCAAGTTTAAATTGAAATGATACATGCATATTATTAATCACCAAAAAACTCTATATACCCGTAAAAAATAGGCTCGCCGAATTTGGGCAATTTTTTGTGATTTCACACAAGAAGTATAACAAAAGAATTTTCTGTCTTTCATGGCGCCTGAGTTTTCAAAAGAATTTTCTGTCTTTCATGGCGCCTGATATTCTGAAAGAATTTTCTGTCTTTCATGGCGCCGAGAGACTCCCGAGTGCAGCCCAAATCAAGTTTTGTTTCAGTATGAAACAAAGGGAAGGAAAAAAAGTAGAAAAAGTGAAAAAAAAAGTGTGTAAAAGTGTGTAAAAAGTGAAAAAATGAGTTGTATGTTTCATATTTGTAGCCTTCACGGTGACGCTTCGCTCCGCTCAGCGTCACCGTAAACGCAATCTGAGTAGTGACGCTTCGCGCCACGACTATTGCTTAACTTATTGTGAAATGTCACCCTTCTAGTGTCTATTTCTCGATCTTATCTCGCTTTGACTTCCGTTCATATGAGAGCATTCGAGTCAAATTAAAGTGCATCAAATAGCTCGTTACATACTCAATAAAGTAAAATAATTGTCAAACTCATGTATATGAAGCTGTATTTTTAATTTCGAAAAAACCAAAAAAATTAAATTTTTCAAAATTTTTCAAAGTCCAAAAAAAAAATTTTTCGATACGAAATTTTCTAAAATATTTATGTTTTTCGATCAAATAAAACACGCTGAACAAAATGGCTTTGAAAAAACATCAAATATCCAACCTTGAATTTTGACCATTTTCGAGTTTTCGACCTTATCTCCCTTCGATCTCAGTTCATATAAAAGATAGAGGGTCATTATTAAATGCATAATAAAGCCCTTTCAACGTTCTAAGTAATCATGAAACAACTGACCTTCAAAGTACAAAACGAAACCAGTTATAAAACAAAGTTCACCAAAAACTATATATGGGTCTAACTTACAGGGACCGGTCAGAAAAAAATTTAAAATATTTTTACGATACTCACCAAACAATTCTCTATCCGATACAATCATAAAAATTCAGATTATCGACACTTTTGCGTCAAGCCTAAGCCTAAGCTAAGCCTAAGCTAAGCCTAAGCTAAGCCTAAGCTGAGCCTGAGCACACTCAAACGTTCATAACTCAGCTCAGAGGTGTCGCACCGGGGAGATCAACATATCAGGTGATAGCTGCCAAGTAGGGCTACATTTTGTTAGTACTGACCAAACCGGTCCCTCCTCTTTGACCCCCTCAAAAAATTCAAAAACTGAAAATTTTTTGCTAAAAATCAAAAAAAAAAAAATCCCCAGGACGAGGGACCATGCACCCTAATTCAAAAGTTGCGTCTACGAGAGACGTACTTAAGTCCAGAATCTTATTCGAAAACTCTTGTTAAATTTTGAATGCGGCCATTTTGAAAGTCTAGATCTCAATTATCGATCGATTATCGATTGATTTTAAAAAATTCTATATTATCATCAGATGCACAACTCTAAGCTCTAACTCATCACAAAAAAATTCCCGAAAAATATTCACGTACAAAAAAGTTAGAGGCGATATAAGTTTTTTTTGAGCCGACTTTGAGCTCTCAGAGCTCGGCTCGGAGCAGCCCACCAGGGCTCATTTTTGGTGGACGCTGGTCCCCCCCTCAGGGGAACAAATTGGCATAATAAAATCGCGAATCGGTTCGAAAAGTCAAAAAGTCACAGCCCAAATGGCACAGGCAGAGCCTGCGCCTGAGCCTAAGCCTAAGCCTAAGCCTAAGCCTAAGCCTAAGCCTAAGCCTAAGCCTAAGCCTAAGCCTAAGCCTAAGCCTAAGCCTAAGCCTAAGCCTAAGCCTAAGCCTAAGCCTAAGCCTAAGCCTAAGCCTAAGCCTAAGCCTAAGCCTAAGCCTAAGCCAAAGTCTTTTGAGAGAGAAAAAAAACCAAAAATATTTTTTCAAATTCCTGATTTGTAGTTGTAATAGTGTGGATAAATACAATACGCGTTTTTTCTCGCAATTTTCCACCAGTTTGGACTATTTGTTTAATGAGTTATGATGATTTAGCCAAGCATACCAATATGGACTTCTGGAGCTGTGGCACGATGCGGAGAAGCATTTCAACATTATTTTTTTCATTATCGTTGCTCAACATTTTCAACTCAACATTTTTAATCAAATCATAAGGTCCAGTTCAAAAACAGAAAGTTTTTTTCTGGATTTTCACATTAAAATCAGGGAGCGGTGATCAAAAAAGTCAGCTGATCGCTTTGAATGAAAAAATAACTTATGTCACTTTTACTGGATATTTTAGCTATCTTTAACATGAAAATTTGTGTAAAACGAACTTGTTTCAGTGGAGATGCACATGACAGTATAGAGGTATACTCATCAATGAACGTTACTTTATATAAATAGTGATGATTTTGTTGACTGAAGCGGGGTGAACTAGGCATGATTGTATGAACAATGACTATTTCGAAAAATGACATATGTGTACGCAGTTGAATTCTTTTTTCATCAATCACGAGCAAAAAGTTGTACAGTAAGGAAAAACAAAGAAGAAGGAGAGAAACCAAAACATGAGGCAAAAAAGACAAAACGATCAGCTTACTGAATTTTAGTAGAAAGGACTAGAATTACTGTAACTCCACGATATTTCAGACTGGATAGAACTGACACTATACTTCGCATAAAAACAAGAAACCCTTCGAAACATCTCATATTGAAAACTTATAACCATTCCGATGGATGTGTTTTTAAAATGGTCTCTTCTGAACGCTTGTTCTTATGCAAGTTAGCGTTTGTCGATAGCTCTTCTAGAAAAAAAGTTATGGGAAATGCCCAGTTTTGGCCTCTACCAATTAGTCTGAAACTTCAATCACTGCGATCAGAGAGATTCCTCGGTCAAATGACTTGAAACTTTGCACAAATACTAACCAAAACACGCTTGTTCTTATGCAAGTTAGCGTTTGTCGATAGCTCTTCTAGAAAAAAAGTTATGGGAAATGCCCAGTTTTGGCCTCTACCAATTAGTCTGAAACTTCAATCACTGCGATCAGAGAGATTCCTCGGTCAAATGACTTGAAACTTTGCACAAATACTAAACAAAACACGCTTGTTCTTATGCAAGTTAGCGTTTGTCGATAGCTCTTCTAGAAAAAAAGTTATGGGAAATGCCCAGTTTTGGCCTCTACCAATTAGTCTGAAACTTCAATCACTGCGATTAGAGAGAGATTCCTCGGTCAAATGACTTGAAACTTTGCACAAATACTTAACAAAACACGCTTGTTCTTATGCAAGTTAGCGTTTGTCGATAGCTCTTCTAGAAAAAAAGTTATGGGAAATGCCCAGTTTTGGCCTCTACCAATTAGTCTGAAACTTCAATCACTGCGATCAGAGAGATTCCTCGGTCAAATGACTTGAAACTTTGCACAAATACTAAACAAAACACGCTTGTTCTTATGCAAGTTAGCGTTTGTCGATAGCTCTTCTAGAAAAAAAGTTATGGGAAATGCCCAGTTTTGGCCTCTACCAATTAGTCTGAAACTTCAATCACTGCGATTAGAGAGAGATTCCTCGGTCAAATGACTTGAAACTTTGCACAAATACTAAACAAAACACGCTTGTTCTTATGCAAGTTAGCGTTTGTCGATAGCTCTTCTAGAAAAAAAGTTATGGGAAATGCCCAGTTTTGGCCTCTACCAATTAGTCTGAAACTTCAATCACTGCGATCAGAGAGATTCCTCGGTCAAATGACTTGAAACTTTGCACAAATACTAAACAAAACACGCTTGTTCTTATGCAAGTTAGCGTTTGTCGATAGCTCTTCTAGAAAAAAAGTTATGGGAAATGCCCAGTTTTGGCATCTACCAATTAGTCTGAATCACTGCGATCAGAGAGATTCCTGGGTCAAATGACTTGAAACTTTGCACAAATACTAACCAAAACACGCTTGTTCTTATGCAAGTTAGCGTTTGTCGATAGCTCTTCTAGAAAAAAAGTTATGGGAAATGCCCAGTTTTGGCCTCTACCAATTAGTCTGAAACTTCAATCACTGCGATCAGAGAGATTCCTCGGTCAAATGACTTGAAACTTTGCACAAATACTAACCAAAACACGCTTGTTCTTATGCAAGTTAGCGTTTGTCGATAGCTCTTCTAGAAAAAAAGTTATGGGAAATGCCCAGTTTTGGCCTCTACCAGTTAGTCTGAAACTTCAATCACTGCGATTAGAAAGAGATTCCTCGGTCAAATGACTTGAAACTTTGCACAAATACTAACCAAAACACGCTTGTTCTTATGCAAGTTAGCGTTTGTCGATAGCTCTTCTAGAAAAAAAGTTATGGGGAATGCCCAGTTTTGGCATCTACCAATTAGTCTGAATCACTGCGATCAGAGAGATTCCTGGGTCAAATGACTTGAAACTTTGCACAAATACTAAACAAAACACGCTTGTTCTTATGCAAGTTAGCGTTTGTCGATAGCTCTTCTAGAAAAAAAGTTATGGGAAATGCCCAGTTTTGGCCTCTACCAATTAGTCTGAAACTTCAATCACTGCGATCAGAGAGATTCCTCGGTCAAATGACTTGAAACTTTGCACAAATACTAACCAAAACACGCTTGTTCTTATGCAAGTTAGCGTTTATCGATAGCTTTTCTAGAAAAAAAGTTATGGGAAATGCCCAGTTTTGGCCTCTACCAATTAGTCTGAAACTTCAATCACTGCGATCAGAGAGATTCCTCGGTCAAATGACTTGAAACTTTGCACAAATACTAACCAAAACACGCTTGTTCTTATGCAAGTTAGCGTTTGTCGATAGCTCTTCTAGAAAAAAAGTTATGGGAAATGCCCAGTTTTGGCCTCTACCAATTAGTCTGAAACTTCAATCACTGCGATTAGAGAGAGATTCCTCGGTCAAATGACTTGAAACTTTGCACAAATACTAACCAAAACACGCTTGTTCTTATGCAAGTTAGCGTTTGTCGATAGCTCTTCTAGAAAAAAAGTTATGGGGAATGCCCAGTTTTGGCATCTACCAATTAGTCTGAATCACTGCGATCAGAGAGATTCCTGGGTCAAATGACTTGAAACTTTGCACAAATACTAAACAAAACACGCTTGTTCTTATGCAAGTTAGCGTTTGTCGATAGCTCTTCTAGAAAAAAAGTTATGGGAAATGCCCAGTTTTGGCCTCTACCAATTAGTCTGAAACTTCAATCACTGCGATCAGAGAGATTCCTCGGTCAAATGACTTGAAACTTTGCACAAATACTAACCAAAACACGCTTGTTCTTATGCAAGTTAGCGTTTGTCGATAGCTCTTCTAGAAAAAAAGTTATGGGAAATGCCCAGTTTTGGCCTCTACCAATTAGTCTGAAACTTCAATCACTGCGATCAGAGAGATTCCTCGGTCAAATGACTTGAAACTTTGCACAAATACTAACCAAAACACGCTTGTTCTTATGCAAGTTAGCGTTTGTCGATAGCTCTTCTAGAAAAAAAGTTATGGGAAATGCCCAGTTTTGGCCTCTACCAATTAGTCTGAAACTTCAATCACTGCGATTAGAGAGAGATTCCTCGGTCAAATGACTTGAAACTTTGCACAAATACTAACCAAAACACGCTTGTTCTTATGCAAGTTAGCGTTTGTCGATAGCTCTTCTAGAAAAAAAGTTATGGGAAATGCCCAGTTTTGGCCTCTACCAATTAGTCTGAAACTTCAATCACTGCGATCAGAAAGATTCCTCGGTCAAATGACTTGAAACTTTGCACAAATACTAACCAAAACACGCTTGTTCTTATGCAAGTTAGCGTTTGTCGATAGCTCTTCTAGAAAAAAAGTTATGGGAAATGCCCAGTTTTGGCCTCTACCAATTAGTCTGAAACTTCAATCACTGCGATCAGAGAGATTCCTCGGTCAAATGACTTGAAACTTTGCACAAATACTAACCAAAACACGCTTGTTCTTATGCAAGTTAGCGTTTGTCGATAGCTCTTCTAGAAAAAAAGTTATGGGAAATGCCCAGTTTTGGCCTCTACCAATTAGTCTGAAACTTCAATCACTGCGATTAGAGAGAGATTCCTCGGTCAAATGACTTGAAACTTTGCACAAATACTAACCAAAACACGCTTGTTCTTATGCAAGTTAGCGTTTGTCGATAGCTCTTCTAGAAAAAAAGTTATGGGAAATGCCCAGTTTTGGCCTCTACCAATTAGTCTGAAACTTCAATCACTGCGATCAGAAAGATTCCTCGGTCAAATGACTTGAAACTTTGCACAAATACTAACCAAAACACGCTTGTTCTTATGCAAGTTAGCGTTTGTCGATAGCTCTTCTAGAAAAAAAGTTATGGGAAATGCCCAGTTTTGGCCTCTACCAATTAGTCTGAAACTTCAATCACTGCGATCAGAGAGATTCCTCGGTCAAGCCAAAGCCAAAACTGGGCATTTCCCATAACTTTTTTTCTAGAAGAGCTATCGACAAACGCTAACTTGCATAAGAACAAGCGTGTTTTGGTTAGTATTTGTGCAAAGTTTCAAGTCATTTGACCCAGGAATCTCTCTGATCGCAGTGATTCAGACTAATTGGTAGAGGCCAAAACTGGGCATTTCCCAAAACTTTTTTTCTAGAAGAGCTATCGACAAACGCTAATTTGCATAAGAACAAGCGTGTTTTGTTTAGTATTTGTGCAAAGTTTCAAGTCATTTGACCGAGGAATCTCTCTGATCGCAGTGATTGAAGTTTCAGACTAATTGGTAGAGGCCAAAACTGGGCATTTCCCATAACTTTTTTTCTAGGAGAGCTATCGACAAACGCTAACTTGCATAAGAACAAGCGTGTTTTGGTTAGTATTTGTGCAAAGTTTCAAGTCATTTGACCGAGGAATCTCTCTCTAATCGCAGTGATTGAAGTTTCAGACTAATTGGTAGAGGCCAAAACTGGGCATTTCCCATAACTTTTTTTCTAGAAGAGCTATCGACAAACGCTAACTTGCATAAGAACAAACGTGTTTTGTTTAGTATTTGTGCAAAGTTTCAAGTCATTTGACCGGAGAATCTCTCTGATCGCAGTGATTCAGACTAATTGGTAGATGCCAAAACTGGGCATTTCCCATAACTTTTTTTCTAGAAGAGCTATCGACAAACGCTAACTTGCATAAGAACAAGCGTGTTTTGTTTAGTATTTGTGCAAAATTTCAAGTCATTTGACCCAGGAATCTCTCTGATCGCAGTGATTCAGACTAATTGGTAGATGCCAAAACTGGGCATTTCCCATAACTTTTTTTCTAGAAGAGCCATCGACAAACGCTAACTTGCATAAGAACAAGCGTGTTTTGTTTAGTATTTGTGCAAAATTTCAAGTCATTTGACCGAGGAATCTCTCTGATCGCAGTGATTGAAGTTTCAGACTAATTGGTAGAGGCCAAAACTGGGCATTTCCCATAACTTTTTTTCTAGAAGAGCTATCGACAAACGCTAACTTGCATAAGAACAAGCGTGTTTTGTTTAGTATTTGTGCAAAGTTTCAAGTCATTTGACCCAGGAATCTCTCTGATCGCAGTGATTCAGACTAATTGGTAGAGGCCAAAACTGGGCATTTCCCATAACTTTTTTTCTAGAAGAGCTATCGACAAACGCTAACTTGCATAAGAACAAGCGTGTTTTGGTTAGTATTTGTGCAAAGTTTCAAGTCATTTGACCGAGGAATCTCTCTGATCGCAGTGATTGAAGTTTCAGACTAATTGGTAGAGGCCAAAACTGGGCATTTCCCATAACTTTTTTTCTAGAAGAGCTATCGACAAACGCTAACTTGCATAAGAACAAGCGTGTTTTGGTTAGTATTTGTGCAAAGTTTCAAGTCATTTGACCGAGGAATCTCTCTCTAATCGCAGTGATTGAAGTTTCAGACTAATTGGTAGAGGCCAAAACTGGGCATTTCCCATAACTTTTTTTCTAGAAGAGCTATCGACAAACGCTAACTTGCATAAGAACAAGCGTGTTTTGGTTAGTATTTGTGCAAAGTTTCAAGTCATTTGACCGAGGAATCTCTCTGATCGCAGTGATTGAAGTTTCAGACTAATTGGTAGAGGCCAAAACTGGGCATTTCCCATAACTTTTTTTCTAGAAGAGCTATCGACAAACGCTAACTTGCATAAGAACAAGCGTGTTTTGGTTAGTATTTGTGCAAAGTTTCAAGTCATTTGACCGAGGAATCTTTCTGATCGCAGTGATTGAAGTTTCAGACTAATTGGTAGAGGCCAAAACTGGGCATTTCCCATAACTTTTTTTCTAGAAGAGCTATCGACAAACGCTAACTTGCATAAGAACAAGCGTGTTTTGGTTAGTATTTGTGCAAAGTTTCAAGTCATTTGACCGAGGAATCTCTCTCTAATCGCAGTGATTGAAGTTTCAGACTAATTGGTAGAGGCCAAAACTGGGCATTTCCCATAACTTTTTTTCTAGAAGAGCTATCGACAAACGCTAACTTGCATAAGAACAAGCGTGTTTTGGTTAGTATTTGTGCAAAGTTTCAAGTCATTTGACCGAGGAATCTCTCTGATCGCAGTGATTGAAGTTTCAGACTAATTGGTAGAGGCCAAAACTGGGCATTTCCCATAACTTTTTTTCTAGAAGAGCTATCGACAAACGCTAACTTGCATAAGAACAAGCGTGTTTTGGTTAGTATTTGTGCAAAGTTTCAAGTCATTTGACCGAGGAATCTCTCTGATCGCAGTGATTGAAGTTTCAGACTAATTGGTAGAGGCCAAAACTGGGCATTTCCCATAACTTTTTTTCTAGAAGAGCTATCGACAAACGCTAACTTGCATAAGAACAAGCGTGTTTTGTTTAGTATTTGTGCAAAGTTTCAAGTCATTTGACCCAGGAATCTCTCTGATCGCAGTGATTCAGACTAATTGGTAGATGCCAAAACTGGGCATTCCCCATAACTTTTTTTCTAGAAGAGCTATCGACAAACGCTAACTTGCATAAGAACAAGCGTGTTTTGGTTAGTATTTGTGCAAAGTTTCAAGTCATTTGACCGAGGAATCTCTCTCTAATCGCAGTGATTGAAGTTTCAGACTAATTGGTAGAGGCCAAAACTGGGCATTTCCCATAACTTTTTTTCTAGAAGAGCTATCGACAAACGCTAACTTGCATAAGAACAAGCGTGTTTTGGTTAGTATTTGTGCAAAGTTTCAAGTCATTTGACCGAGGAATCTCTCTGATCGCAGTGATTGAAGTTTCAGACTAATTGGTAGAGGCCAAAACTGGGCATATCCCATAACTTTTTTTCTAGAAAAGCTATCGACAAACGCTAACTTGCATAAGAACAAGCGTGTTTTGGTTAGTATTTGTGCAAAGTTTCAAGTCATTTGACCGAGGAATCTCTCTGATCGCAGTGATTGAAGTTTCAGACTAATTGGTAGAGGCCAAAACTGGGCATTTCCCATAACTTTTTTTCTAGAAGAGCTATCGACAAACGCTAACTTGCATAAGAACAAGCGTGTTTTGTTTAGTATTTGTGCAAAGTTTCAAGTCATTTGACCCAGGAATCTCTCTGATCGCAGTGATTCAGACTAATTGGTAGATGCCAAAACTGGGCA
Organism: Caenorhabditis remanei; assembly: GCF_010183535.1. Taxonomy (NCBI): domain Eukaryota; kingdom Metazoa; phylum Nematoda; class Chromadorea; order Rhabditida; family Rhabditidae; genus Caenorhabditis; species Caenorhabditis remanei. Next base: position 17,856,431 of record NC_071330.1, on the reverse strand, counting down.
TTCCCCATAACTTTTTTTCTAGAAGAGCTATCGACAAACGCTAACTTGCATAAGAACAAGCGTGTTTTGGTTAGTATTTGTGCAAAGTTTCAAGTCATTTGACCGAGGAATCTCTTTCTAATCGCAGTGATTGAAGTTTCAGACTAACTGGTAGAGGCCAAAACTGGGCATTTCCCATAACTTTTTTTCTAGAAGAGCTATCGACAAACGCTAACTTGCATAAGAACAAGCGTGTTTTGGTTAGTATTTGTGCAAAGTTTCAAGTCATTTGACCGAGGAATCTCTCTGATCGCAGTGATTGAAGTTTCAGACTAATTGGTAGAGGCCAAAACTGGGCATTTCCCATAACTTTTTTTCTAGAAGAGCTATCGACAAACGCTAACTTGCATAAGAACAAGCGTGTTTTGGTTAGTATTTGTGCAAAGTTTCAAGTCATTTGACCCAGGAATCTCTCTGATCGCAGTGATTCAGACTAATTGGTAGATGCCAAAACTGGGCATTTCCCATAACTTTTTTTCTAGAAGAGCTATCGACAAACGCTAACTTGCATAAGAACAAGCGTGTTTTGTTTAGTATTTGTGCAAAGTTTCAAGTCATTTGACCGAGGAATCTCTCTGATCGCAGTGATTGAAGTTTCAGACTAATTGGTAGAGGCCAAAACTGGGCATTTCCCATAACTTTTTTTCTAGAAGAGCTATCGACAAACGCTAACTTGCATAAGAACAAGCGTGTTTTGTTTAGTATTTGTGCAAAGTTTCAAGTCATTTGACCGAGGAATCTCTCTCTAATCGCAGTGATTGAAGTTTCAGACTAATTGGTAGAGGCCAAAACTGGGCATTTCCCATAACTTTTTTTCTAGAAGAGCTATCGACAAACGCTAACTTGCATAAGAACAAGCGTGTTTTGTTTAGTATTTGTGCAAAGTTTCAAGTCATTTGACCGAGGAATCTCTCTGATCGCAGTGATTGAAGTTTCAGACTAATTGGTAGAGGCCAAAACTGGGCATTTCCCATAACTTTTTTTCTAGAAGAGCTATCGACAAACGCTAACTTGCATAAGAACAAGCGTGTTTTGTTTAGTATTTGTGCAAAGTTTCAAGTCATTTGACCGAGGAATCTCTCTCTAATCGCAGTGATTGAAGTTTCAGACTAATTGGTAGAGGCCAAAACTGGGCATTTCCCATAACTTTTTTTCTAGAAGAGCTATCGACAAACGCTAACTTGCATAAGAACAAGCGTGTTTTGTTTAGTATTTGTGCAAAGTTTCAAGTCATTTGACCGAGGAATCTCTCTGATCGCAGTGATTGAAGTTTCAGACTAATTGGTAGAGGCCAAAACTGGGCATTTCCCATAACTTTTTTTCTAGAAGAGCTATCGACAAACGCTAACTTGCATAAGAACAAGCGTGTTTTGGTTAGTATTTGTGCAAAGTTTCAAGTCATTTGACCGAGGAATCTCTCTGATCGCAGTGATTGAAGTTTCAGACTAATTGGTAGAGGCCAAAACTGGGCATTTCCCATAACTTTTTTTCTAGAAGAGCTATCGACAAACGCTAACTTGCATAAGAACAAGCGTTCAGAAGAGACCATTTTAAAAACACATCCATCGGAATGGTTATAAGTTTTCAATATGAGATGTTTCGAAGGGTTTCTTGTTTTTATGCGAAGTATAGTGTCAGTTCTATCCAGTCTGAAATATCGTGGAGTTACAGTAATTCTAGTCCTTTCTACTAAAATTCAGTAAGCTGATCGTTTTGTCTTTTTTGCCTCATGTTTTGGTTTCTCTCCTTCTTCTTTGTTTTTCCTTACTGTACAACTTTTTGCTCGTGATTGATGAAAAAAGAATTCAACTGCGTACACATATGTCATTTTTCGAAATAGTCATTGTTCATACAATCATGCCTAGTTCACCCCGCTTCAGTCAACAAAATCATCACTATTTATATAAAGTAACGTTCATTGATGAGTATACCTCTATACTGTCATGTGCATCTCCACTGAAACAAGTTCGTTTTACACAAATTTTCATGTTAAAGATAGCTAAAATATCCAGTAAAAGTGACATAAGTTATTTTTTCATTCAAAGCGATCAGCTGACTTTTTTGATCACCGCTCCCTGATTTTAATGTGAAAATCCAGAAAAAAACTTTCTGTTTTTGAACTGGACCTTATGATTTGATTAAAAATGTTGAGTTGAAAATGTTGAGCAACGATAATGAAAAAAATAATGTTGAAATGCTTCTCCGCATCGTGCCACAGCTCCAGAAGTCCATATTGGTATGCTTGGCTAAATCATCATAACTCATTAAACAAATAGTCCAAACTGGTGGAAAATTGCGAGAAAAAACGCGTATTGTATTTATCCACACTATTACAACTACAAATCAGGAATTTGAAAAAATATTTTTGGTTTTTTTTCTCTCTCAAAAGACTTTGGTTTCCAAATTTTACTCAATTGCTTATGTTTTTCGATTATGAAACAACTGTAATTAACGAAAAAAAGCCTACATTTTGTTTATCATGTAACATTCAACTCTTAATCGCGAGTTGTCAATGTTTTATGATCGAAAAACATGAAAAATTTTGTGAAAGTTGGAAAGCAAAGTTTTTTGAGTTTTAATGGACACTTCAGCTACTTTTGCAAAAATAATAATGCAAAAAGGATTTGTTTAGGCTGAGATGCACATGAAGGTATCAGTTCTCGTATTTCTTTGTAGCTTTTTTTTCTATTCTCCGCGGTTCCTCACATTTAAAAAACATTTCCCAAAGATTCATCGATTTTTTTCAGACTCACCAAAAATGACCTCGAAACGAGATTTGACACGCGGAGTTTTAGGGACAGCTTTTCTTCAGGATAACCAACTGATTGCTGCGCTGCGAGATGACTCAAGAATCGATTTGTTCGACGTCGAAAACGACTTGGTGCATAAAAAATTGTTCGATTTGGACGACTTTGTTGTAAAAATTCACGGTGCCGACTCACGTAAGCTTTGGACTAATGAACTGGTAAACATATATTGATTTCAGACCTCATTGCCGTCAAGAAGAACTCTGTCGAGATTGTTGACGTCACAAACTCACTGAAAACTCTGTCAACATACAAACCATCAGAACATTTCGAGGTCTTTGAATCGTCGCAGTTTGATACAGAATCTAATGTGTTGGTTGTATCTAACGATGAGAACAATGCGAAAAAGAAACGTGTGGAATTCGTCGATTGGAGAACAGCGAATGCGTCCATTCTGTTAATTGATGTAAGTTTCGCTTCAATATTGCAAAAATGTGCCTTTGATAGAAATCTGAAAAAAAACTTTGGGAAAGTTTTTCTGTAAATATCGCTTACCTTTTGATATTATAACGTTCAGTTTTCAGCAGAACACACCGATTGGAGACCATGTTGTTTTCACCCAAAAACGTGAAGAATTCGCAGTCACAACGCCAGGAGGTGCTGTGAGAGTTTACGATATTCGCACTGTGAAGAATCAAATCTACCAAGTCAGCAATATTGGAAAACTTCGAAGGATGACATTCGTAAACAACAGAATGTGTTGCATAACACCTGGTGATGCGTACAAAATTTACACAAAAAACGAATGCTCGGAGTTAAAAAAAGTAGAATACAGGTGAGGAATTTTTTTCAAGACGTATATTTTAATTTCACTCTGATTTCAGTTACGAGTTTCCGAGCAGAGAAGACTGGTGCTTGGGTTTTCTCGAGGGAAATGATAAGTCCCCTCTGTTCGCAATTCATGGGAATCAATACAGTTACGTAAGTTTTCATTACTCATTTTTGTTTTGAGAACTTCTAATATACTTAATTTTTATAGATAAACTTCTCAGCAGTCGACCAGATTGAGAAAAGCAAAAACCATTCAGTTCTCCGATACAAGGCTTTGAGGCCGAATTGTTTCAGTCGATCTAGCAACAACAAGATCGCCGTTGGATCTTTGCACGGCCAACTACACCTACAGATTTGCAACTTTCGGTAGTTTAAAGAAATATTCTTTTTGATAAACACAAGTTATATTTTTTAGATCGGATAACCTCCACAAAGAGTTTGAGAAGATTCGAGACAAGAACACACGAAATCGAAACCAGCAAAAGCCAAAAAAAGGAGAAGTGGCGGCGGCGGATCAACGCCACATTGCCAAAGAACTCAACGAGCCAAAAGTTGGAGTTGTGGGAAAGGAATTCAGTCTCAATAACTTTCAAATTTCTAAAATGCTCGGAAGAGGATCATTTGGATATGTTCAACAGGTGGAGTCCGTTCGAACCGGCAAAAAGTTTGCCATGAAAGTGAGATACTTCAGACTTTTGTAACAAAGTCAACAAATGACATATTTCAGGTGTTGCCCAACACGTTGACTGATTTGGCCGACCGGCATATCGTGGAGAGAGAAATTCTCATTCAGGCTGAGATGCAGCATAAAAACGTCGTTCCGCTAATTACTACGTTTGCGACTTCAGCTCAAGTTCACATGATCATGGAACTAATGTCCCACAGCCTGAGACAAAAAATGATATCTGAAGGAGCTCTGTGTGAGAAGGATGCAAGTTGGATCTTGCATGACGCTACCAACGGAATTGCCTTCTGTCACCTTCATGGGGTTCTTCACAGAGATCTAAAACCAGAAAACATTATGATCAGTGACCACGGAACTGCTAAAATCAGGGATTTCGGTCTCAGCACCAACACTAAGTACGTTTTCCTATATATCTGTTTCAAAATCAATTTATGATGTTCAGAGGTTTGACAGCTTGTGGAACAGAGCAGTATAAGGCTCCAGAAATATGGGCACATGAAGAACAAACGACTAGTGTTGATATGTGGAGTCTCGGATGCATAATGTTCGAGGCACTGACTAAACGTCTCACGTTCCCTCAAGCGAAAACGTCCGACATGTTTGCTGCAATTGACTCGGCAAAAGTGTCCTATCCACGTCATTTGAGCAACATTTCAAAAGATTTGATACAGAAAGTTATTGTCCGCAAGGCAGGATCTCGACTCACTGCATCTCAGGTGTGTGACGCTTGATATTAAGTCAGCAATTCTTTCTACGACAATGTTTACATCCCCTTCAATGAAATTTTTCAGGTTCTCGACCACACGTGGATCCAAAAATATCAAATAGAAAAGAATCGTGGATATGCCCGGGAGTTGCTAAACGAAATTTAAACAAAATGAAGTTGTTCGTCGATTCTTTTAAACTCCACCTATTCACTTTTGCCCAGTTTTTGAACGTTGTGAATATTGATTGAGTTTCTATTTAATATTGCGCAGCTCCTTGCCGACTCCTTCTTGCCCTTTATTATCATTATTTTCTTCTTAAATATTTTGCTCTGTATTATAATTTTAATCATTCGTTTGCTACCGGACCTAAGTTCCAACGGTAGCAAACGAATGATTCCAATGCCTTCTCTGCCTACTTATTCTTGCCATTTTTCGTAATTATTTTGTGAATGCTCCTTTAGAGCCAAATTATTATCATTTAAAAAAATTTTCTTGTTATCATGCTCTCTCTTTTTTAATGATTTACAGCTATTCAGATTTTAGACTTTTTTAGAGTCAGAAGTAGTAAGTTATGGAAAAATGATTTTTGGTCCTGAAAAAAGTGAAGCTGTGACACCCTTGTGGCAACCCTTCTAAGGATAGAAGGCCGCCGGTTATTACCCGTCGGGGGTGTCACACGTCTCGGTGGTTTCCAGCTATTTTAGGTGGTTCAGTGAAACGCAGGACTCATTGTGCTGCTACGCGGTTTAATCTAAAACCAGTTTATTCAGGAAAAAGCATGACACGAGGTGATGGTATTAAAACCTTTAACTGATAGAGCTTTTACATCAAAGCAACAGATAAAATGGGGGAACGAGGTAAACTGTATAGAAAACTACAGTGGTGGAATTCTCTGTAGAGAATTCTCGCGGTTTCTTTCTAATAGCTCTCATACGAGTTATTACCAGCGCCTCCTAGAAGGATGGATTTGCTGTAAAACACACTTCTCTCATGGTTAGAAACAGCAACTATTAAAAAGGAACAACTCTTAGGGGAAATTAATTATAGGGTAGCGTGGGTGTCGGTCAGCTACTGTAACAGTCGTTTCCTGTGTGTCGTGGTGGGAGTTCCTCGTGGTGAAAATGACGTGCGCCTTTGACTGTAGTAGAGACGCAGACATCGTTGTGGGCGCCGATTTGAATTGCAAAAGGAATTACTTCCTATTACAATAAAAAAGAGAACAGGGAAAAAAGAAGATAATTAACAGAAAGTAAAATACATACATGTAATTGGATAAGATGTAGTCTGAGGCTCGGCGGCTTGTGTTATGTTCACATAATATGCTGGCTGGCTTTCGCTTCACGAGGTTAAAAACCTGATGATTCTGGTCATTAACCTGAAAAAAAACCTGATGAAAAAACCTGATGACTTCTGGTCATCCTTGGACTTGGATGCGCCTGGGCGACTAGCTCCAAGAGTCGTATTGATGTAAAGGAGAATGTTCCTGGAAAGATTGTGTTTTGTGCTATCATAGTTTTTGAGAAAATCAAATTTTTGAAAAAAAAAATGAAAAAAAAGCTTTCCGCGAACTTCGAACCTTCATAACTTGCTTGAATCAAAATCAAAATCGAAAATCGAAAAAAAAGAAAAAAAAACTAAATTCTTCCAGTTTTAGAAAACCTTAGCATAAAAATCCTGCAAACTTCAATAACATATAACCTATTCTCCGTAAGACTCGAGCATCACCCCTGTATGTAGGGGCGTAGAGCCCACAGGTAAGATAGTGTTTACCCAGTTTGTGTGCATGTACTATGGGTCTTCGGTAACCCGTATGCAAAATTTTGGTGCCCACCTACTGGTCCCTGGGTTATTGTAGGTGCTCAAAGGTGCAAAAATTAAATTTTTTCTTTTAAGTCGTAGAAGCTCAATTTTTTTAGTGTAGTTTATAAACGTTTATTGTAGTTTTTTCACAAAGTTTCAAAAAATTTCAAAAAAAATTTGTCGAGTTATTCGCCAAAAACCAATTTTTTGGAGCATTTTTTCTGTATTTTTAAAAATTTCGGTTCTTAAAACAAAAATCCCCCCCGCCAAACTATATTTAAAATAAAAGTATTTTAATGAGTTCACAAATAAAATATATTTGAATAAATTTTAAGTCTTTGCAGAAGTCGAAAAGAGCCCACGAAAATTACTGAAATTTTCAAAATTAAAGATAACTCAATTTTCTTTATAAAAATGAATAGAGCATTATTTTCTGTACATTTTTTGTATTACACTTTTTTTACTAACTTTATTACATCCTGCTAAAATTTAGAGTTTTTGGCAAAAAAAAAATTTCCGGAAAAAAAATTTTGAGGAGGGGGGGGGGGGGGGCGGTTACAATGATTAAAAAAATGGTAAGAATCGCAACTAGTTCTCAACAATTTTATTCTCGCACAACATTTTTTTAAATTAGATCATTTCGATAGAGAAAAACGAGAGCCTTTCGAATGGTATAAAAATCTCACTTGTACGACCAAAACTGACCGAGATCTGATAAAAAATGTATTGATAGAAAAGTCCACTTGGACCAAATCTCAAAAATTGACGGAAATGTCACTACAATTTTATTCTCGCACAAATTTTTTTTAAATTAGATAATTTCATTCCAAATAAAGCGTGAATTAAGCGCGAATTAAGCCGGAGTTGCAGAGCAGAAGAGTCGCGTTAATAACAGCCTATTTATGGGTGCGAAACTGTGAAACTATGACACACTATCAAAGATGAACATTTTCAACTGAAAACAGCTACTGTTGGAATAATGGACATTACTGTATGCACATTGAATTTCTCGACCAATACCGTAACTCATTTGAAAATACTCGGAGTTTTCCCGAATTCGCAATAGTCCGAAATAACCGTTGTCTTCTTTTTCATTCTAATAAAAACCAATTTATCTTTCAACAGGTCACGTTCGAAATGAATCTTTATTTTATTCAAAAAATCAACAAAATCAACAAAATTACACAATTACCGTGTTACACGGAATACACTTTTTCTCCATAACAGAAGATGTCTCTTAATTTTTCAAGGCGGAATCGAAACTAGTATTTCGGGAAGGAAGCTTCAAAATTCGACCTCCTCCTCTCGTATCGTTTTCTCTCTGCACGTCTTCTCAGTTGATCTGATCGAATTGTGAGCACAGCAATCATCGAGATGGCATCAGTTATTATAACAAGTGTATTTGTTCCGAATACCACGCACATCAATGTCATTTTTATGGCTTAATTTTTATCTGTTTCCTAGGCTAACTTCAACCTTTTAAAACTCACTGAAATATCCCATCAATGCTAAAGACGCCAAATATCCAGCCGAAATTATATATAATGCCTGAAAAACTCGATCACTATTATTTCGGTTACAAACGCTCCGTTTGCATACTTTTGACGTAAACCTTTCCCGAGGTTTCACGCATTTTTTCAATTTTTCCATTGACTTTGACTTTTTATCATGCCATGTCAAGGTCAATGTTATTCTGAACTTTCCTAGAAAGTTGAGTTCTGATTTACTCTCTCTTCACACGGCCTCCAGTGGAGGCCCTCTCAATGCACTGCGCACAGTACTTTGAGAGAGCCTCTGCAGGAGGCCGTGTCTTCACAATCATAGTTCTCTCAAATATACGATTACTGTAACTCCGTCTGCCGCATGACATAAGGATGGCGGACATAGCAATCACCGTACTGTTAAATGTTTCCGACTCACTTGGAAACACAAGGCGACGACGAAAAACCATGCTTGATATTTAACACATGAGTAGATGAATAGTGTGAAGAAACAGACCACTCCGATCGAGTAGATTATATATAAAGGAGCGAAGACACGTGGATCCAACACAAAAAAATTGCTGACGACTAGAACAAGATGAACTATTGAGAGTGAGCGGAGGACGATCTGAAAGTCAGATTGGAGTCAGTGATCGTAGAACCTGAGACATATTCACACCAAAAGGTGTCTCCATTCTGCAATATCGTAAAACCTCTAATAGAGGTGCCCCCCCTAGTAACAAGAGATCAGAGCGCAATATCTGAACGCTATGAGAGCTGTAAAATTTGTTTCAACTGAACAAATATTTTAAAAATAGTCAGCTATGTTTCGTCTGTTGGCAACTTTTTGATATTTCCTTCAAGAAAAAAGACAAACTGCGTGAAGTAGCTGGGAGCAACTATATTAGAGGTTTTGCGGTATACAGGTTCTCTAATAAAACTCAGAAATAATTAGGTGATCTAATTGATTACGGCAGTTCTATGTTTTTTATAATTGATATTTTATGAGTTTCAAAGCCAATAAATAGGGAGCCCAGAATTGAAAACTTTCCGAAATTTGAGTGTTTTTACAAAAAAGAATGAAACAAACCTCATGTCGAATACCGCACCCGTTCGAAGTCATTATGAGAAGTAACTCTTTTTCGGTAAGCGAAAAAGAGTCAAAAAGAGAATGACTGAAATTTCAGTCAATCAGTCATAAAAACGAGGAAAGTTTATGACGATCAAGGAGGGGCAAACCGGAAAACCCTCCACTCTCGAAGCATACACCAAAAAATCAAATGTTTGTTTCTTATCAGCTAGAAACTCTGCATCATTATTAAGAAAGAGGGTAAGAGAGAATGTCCCCAACATTAGAGATTATCACACTTTGTGCGAATGTCGATGTAAGTGCGCTTTACTGAACTTTAAAAAAACATCCGTAAAATTCGAAACAATAGAACTGGTGCTGCAAGCGCGCTCCACGGAAAACTCTGAAAAAATCTAAATTTCGGTAGAGTGCACTTGCCAAAAATCAATAATTTTCCCGTATAAGGACACGGGAGTATAAGGACACGAACCCGTTTATGTGCCGATGAAGGTAAAAGGGGCGGAACTTAGAGGGAAACATTGAGTAATGGAAGATTTCTGTTCTTCTTCATTGAAATTTTCATCAAAAAATAGTCCAAATTCTCCAATATTATCGTACGCCTAATTTTTTATCGATGTTCCAAAAAATTGTCAAAAATACGACTTTTGCAACAAAAAAAAATCAAAATATTTTGAAAATATTTCAATTTTCTACAGGAGTCGAGCCGGGCCGAGGAAAATTCTACAGTTGGCCCGGCCAGGCTCGGAATTTCCCAACCCTGGTAGCTAGCAGGCCATCGTTGATCTGCTAGTCAAATAATCTAGCGAATCCATGTATTCCGGATGATATTTTGAAAGAGGCGGTGCCGAGAAATATTCGACAAGCTAATCATTTCTTGTTATTCTTGAAAATATTTGTGGAATATGTATTTAAAAAATTACCAAGATTATGCCATTTTATCCAAATCAGTAAAGGTCTGCTAGTTATTCCACGTGGATTCTCCAAATAGCTAGCAGACGGTGGTCTGCTAGCAATTTTTCATTAGTCTGCTAGCTCCATAGCAGACTAATTTCGGAACTCCATCAAATAATTTATTCAAGAGCGAATGTGTATCGAACGTCGTCCAATGAGAGTCTGTGCAGAACGTCTCGCGAATTTTGCAAGCTGTGTGCGTTTCGCAATTTTTGCGAGCTTGTTCCTCGTGCAGAGTCCTGTGCGATCAACTACACATTCATAAAAGTTGAGACGTACTTCCGAGATTACAGTTGAATCATCATTCACAGTGTCGGTCCACCTTTCAATGTCGCTATCGCTAAACATATTCTCGGAATAAAAAAGTTCCGATATTTTTTACCGACGCGCTAAAGTCCCGCCACTGATCTCCGGGAACGCCCACTTATCATTTTGCAATTTCAGGACACGGTTTCTATTCTATTAACACTGATTTCGCGGCTAAATTTTTTTTAAATACTACTTTTTTAAATTAAATTTGATCTATTTTCCTTGAAATTTGTTTTTTTTCTGTCAAATTTTATTGAAAAACATACTTGTCAAAAATCGGGCCGGCCCGTCGGCCCGGATTCAAAAATGTGTACTCATTTTGTAACACAATTTTCTGAAATTTTTCGAAAATTTAGAGTAACTACGGGTCGGGCCGAGTTTTTTCCTGATTTTGGCCCGGCCCGGCCCGGCCCGTGACAAGTATGTTGAAAAAGTAGTATTTTTGAAAATTTTGCCCGCGAAATCAGTGTAAATAGAACTGAAACCGTGCCCTGAAATTGCAAGATGATAAGTGGGCGTTCCCGGAGATCAGTGTCGGAACTTTTGCGCGTCGGTAAAAATTGCCGGAAATTTTTAATTCGATAATAGCGCATCACCGTTATTTCGGAGTCTCGTTGTTTTTTTTCTACACATTTTCAACAACGATTTCAGCTTATTTTTCAATCTCTTCAACCAAACTAACTATTTTTTCTTCTTTTTTCAGAAAAACAAATGGCTGGCGAGCAGAAATGCTCAGCGGATATCGATCAGATGAACAACTTCCAAGCACCGAGTGACGATATGTCAGAACCGGTCGACGGTCGCACAAAACGCATTGTGGCTGAGCTTCAGAAGCACTGGATTACCGAAATACAAGAGGGCTTGTCGAGAGTAAATTGTGCCGTCGCAAGAAGACTGCAACCACCGCTCCAACTTCCACAACCACCCACACCTAACAACTCTTTAATATAATGGTGTGTCCAAAGTTGCTACAAAACAGCAAAAACGACCAATCTGCGGTGGCCAAAGTTGATTTTCGAAAATTTTCCGCACCATAACTTGTTCCCCCGTTTCCCTATTCCATGCTTTCTGTTTCATTCTTTATTAAAATTTATTGATTTTCATTGTTGTTTATCAAATCGGATTAATTAATAGATCGAATTGTAGTGTTGAGATTTGAGTGGATGCTTTGGAAAGCTTCGCCGTCACAGATGGGTTCGCCAAATTCTCCATTGTTTTTGCGAAGAAAAGCTGGAATATTTGACCGGAATCTCCTTCAAGTATCGATTGAAGCATTTTCTCAAGATCAGAAAGTGAGAAGTATTGAACAATCTGAAAGAGTAAAGTCAAGAGCTCTATTAGGTAAGACGCCGATTCACCTCTTGAACGTCAGCCACTAAAACTCCATATTTTTTGGACAAATCTGTTAATCGTTGGGTTTGAAACCCATTACAGATTGAAACGGATTGCATAATCAATGCATCAACAACAGATTGCACATATGTATAGTTTAAGCTCCCCACGAATGTCATATTACTCTGTAATTCTTGGCTCAATTTGTATATACATTGAGCAGTTTTGGGCGTTGGAGTTTGGAAGGTAAATGGAGGTATTGTAGGCAGATTTTGCTGAAGTCTATTTATATTTAATTTTCAATTCGATGGAGAACAACATACCCAAAAGTTGGGATCGAGAGTTGGAAGTGGTGGAAGAGTGGGGAAGTTGAAGTTTTGCTGAAAACCTATTTGAGTTAGCTAGAACTTCTACCGTAGAAACTATTGTAAATTTACCCAGAAGTTGGGGTCAAGAGTCGGAATCTGGAATGGTGGGAGTGTCGGGATGTTAAGGTTCTGCTGTAAATTGAGAAATTATTATTGACGAAAATCAAAATTGCATTTTTCAGCCAATTTTTGAATAATGACTCCGAGATAAACTCTCAGTAGAATTTCCAATTCACGTGGGAACTCACCCAAAACTTTGGATCCAACGTTGGCAATTGAAGTGGAGGAATCGTTGGAAGATTCTTCTAGAGTTGACTTTTGAAGTTTCAAGTTTATATTCAGTTCACTTACCCAAAAATCTGGATCAAGTGTTGGCAGGACTAATGGAGGAATTGTGGGGAGATTTTGCTGGAATATTGAGATATTCAGAAAGAAATCAGATATAAAAGGACTTACGAGGAAATTGGGGTCTAGTGTCGGCAGAACAAGCGGTGGAATTGTTGGGATATTCTTCTGAATACCATGAAATATTGGTTTGTAACATTGTATCTAATGAATATACCAAAATATCATCCCAATTCACAGTGGGAATGTTGAAAGGATTCGGGTTGACTGTAACGAGAATATCAGGTTGAATGACTATTTCGTCACCGACATCTCCAGAAATCTTTTGGCAAGTTGCAGTCTGGAACTGAGACAAAAGTGGAATGTAGCAATGACTTTAACAAAAAACGAGACAAAACTCACAGTAAAAAAGAGAAGAATAGCTTCAATTTTCATGTCTTTTGTCTTTTGTGCTTTTCATGTTTCTGCCATTTTATACCTTACATGACATTGGCAAGACTCGGCTGAACAAACAGAAAAATTCATTTTTTGGACATGCTGTTACAAGAGAAGATAATGAACGAGAAGAGTTATTATAAGAGAGTAGGGGAATAGGGGAAAGGCGGATGAAGTGAAGTCTTGCGAAGTTGTGAACACAGTGTTTTTTGTGGTGATCTGGAAATTGGCAACGTTGAAGAAGAACTATATTTGAATACTTACATAGAAAACCATTCCAGCCAATGGTTGACTAAGTTTCGTGGACAATGCAGAGCTAGTCAAGAGGCATTTGGCATCCGAGCAAGTGGATCCGAGGAGCATGTCTTCTGGAAAAGTAGAATTATTGGTGGAGCAAATCTTTTTTGATTTGATAAAGTTACTTGGTGTAGCGCCATCTAAGAAGATTTGTGAGGCTGTATAGTACACAAGGACGAGATATTCCGAGCGGTCTGAAAAGATGTACAGTATTCCATCTGAATATCAAACTTACATGAGTCCAATTGCGGCATGGATGCACTATTATCCAAATACGCAACAAAACGTGATGACGTCACATTGACTGTTTGAGTTGGCTGTCCGACTATTATATTGTAGTTCATCAACACGGCGAATGGTTTGTAGAGAGGGTCTAAAGGTAACAGATTATGTGAGAACACACATCACCACCCACCAATAATAGTGACGAGATGAATGTAGCCAGGATTCACTTGAGCAGGCAATGTAAACGACTGAACTAATCCTGTGATATAACTTGGGAAACTGAGAACGACCACTTCATCGCCAACGTGAATAGGAGGAAAGTTTAGAAGAGAGCTGGCTGGAGCCAAGTTTATCTAAAGTATTATAACGCATAATTTTAATTTCATTTTTCTCTGTCGCTTACAGTTTGGATCAAAGTGTACGGTATTTGTGGTACAATATCAGGGGTCAACTGTTTCTCTGCGAACCCTGAAAATGTAACAGGGATACTGTACTTTGCGTTTTGCCTTTTTGGAGACTCACAATCACCCACTGTCATTCTTCCACTTTCACAGCAAAGATTCAAATTTGTGCCAGTAAAATTTACAGTAGTTTTTCTGAAATTTAGTTATACTTATATATACGGAGTAATTGTGATAGACAATATGAAACCTGCAAGTGAAACCAGCTGGACATTCCGATCGAATTTCAGGGTCACATTCTTGATAATCGAATGGAGTAGTATTTCCAGGACAGACAAGTTGTGCCCACACGAGTTCTGGAACTAGTTTAAGAGTAAAAAAAGCGAAAATTTTTTTTTGAAATTAAAATTTACAGCAAAGCCTGTAACGCTATATCACTGGGTTACTGTAACTGTAATCCGCCACATACCGCAGTGAGATAAACAATTTGGCCTTTCCTAGTTGAAATTGTCCAACTTTGAGATGTTACTGTATCACTGATTTTCCCAATGAGTAAACTTTTTAATGGATCATATAGAACAAAGGTAGAGCTCCATTTTTATAGTTGACAACTTTTTTGTACGGACACATTCTAAAAAGCTATCAATAGGCAAAGTAATATCTCCCTCAAAACGTCCAGAGCAAGATAGAGTGGTTTTTGAGGTGTCGTTTTAAAATGACTATAACTCTCTAGGGACTGTTCGTACAAAGAAGTTGTCAACTACAAAAAAAGAGCACTATTTTTGTTCTATATGATCCATTAAAATTTTATTTGGTGTGACAATTAGTGATATAGTAAAACCCTCTCAAAGTTAGTCGTTTTCAACTGAAAAAGGGCACGTTGTCTATGTTACTGTATGGTTCTGTATCTATACAAGTAAGCTCAATGAAATCTTACCTGTGACCACAAAAAGTAGAAAGATAATCAGCATAATACGAAAAACTCAACAACCCGGGATTGGTAAACGATGGAGGTAGGGGGCGCTCCGTGTGATTCAATCCAATTCTTTATTTGTTCAGATGCATTCGACGGATATTTCGCACGAAATCGATCTATTTTTTCGTGCTCCCTAGCTAAATGACTCATAGATACAGTTCATTCAATACCAATTTATTAAAACCCGCAAGAGAAAGAAGTAATTCGAAACAAAAAAAACAACAAATTGGAATTGAGTGGGGAGGGATATCAAAATCTAGCTGAAACTTTCAAATTTTCAAGTGTGAGAGGTGATTCTGATTCTGAATAATGATACCAAGTGATACGGAATTTACACGATTTGGGAAAACAATTAATTGGAAGGAAACAAATTATCTCAAGAGTGGCCGGTCGACCAATCTGAATGCCTCAAGTAGCTCGTTCAAGTCAATGAATCCGTCTTTGTTGAAGTCGATGGACTCGGCGATTTGAGAAATATAATCCGTTTGGAGTGGACGTTTCGTATACTTTCCAAGAACCTAAAAATGAGAGAAGAGGTATTTCACTTTTAGAGAGAGCAACCCCACCTCACACGCATCAATGAACTCCTTCATGGAGACTTGTCCAGAATTGTCTTTATCCATGAATCTAAACAAAGTTTCCAGTGTGCTTTTGTGCCGATACAACGACTCCACGATATCCTTTTCTTGAGCGTGGGTCCCTCCGACTTGTGCAATTTTTCGATCTTCTTTGTACATTACATACTTGCCATCTTCACTCAGAATTGACACTTTTGGTGCCAACGCGATCCATGGGAGGTTGAGTCCAGTGATTCTTTCAACACATTCACTCCACTTCAGAATCGGAAGTTTTCCTGGAAAAGTGGATGTATTTTTCATGGTTTCTTTTTCAAGATAACAAACCTGATTTCTCTAAATCCACGTTGTCAAACTCCTTATGTAGTTCTGTATGAAATGAGCTCAGCTTCTCCTTCAACTCCTTTACAGCCGATTCTTCCACAACTCCCAATCTTTCTCTCAGCGTTGATTTTCGATGTGTTTTACTAGCCATGTATTGTACAAAGTGAGGTTGTTTTGATTTACCAATGAATTTCACATAAGCACCTCGGTTACTTCCAGTCTCATAGTAATTTGAGGCAGAAAAGACAGTAAGACACGTGTTATTATGAGAGAATTCATATCCTTCAAACTTGCACTCATGTGACCTCACTAACAATCTGAATCCATGTTTTTCTAGGAACGATGCAGTGATATCGGCACCAAAGTATGAACCTCCACCACGGAAAACATTTGGCCAACATCCTTTGTTTTGTTTAGGATCACTCCACATTATATCCAACATTTGCTTCCATTCATCTACATTCACTGCCTGATTCTCTTTTTCTGAATCCATCCCCTTGTTAACAGGTGGTCGTAAAACTGACTGGAATCGATGGCGTGGAATTTTTTCTAGTTTCGCCACATCCGTCTGATCCGATATTCCTCCATGTACCACAAAAATGTCACGATCAATAATAGTAGCAATTGGCAACCAGGAGAACACATCTTCAAGTAGTCGCGTGATGGGAGTGGAGAGGTCCTGCAAAAAGGTCAGAATCTCAATCAAAATAACCCAATTCAAACCTTATATTTAGTGGACAACTCTTTTATAAAACCATATCTTAAATTCATGATGTGATCTTCATGATTTCCTCGATTCAAATAAATTGACATTGGGTCCACTATAACCAGTGCAAAGAGAACACACAGAACTTCGATAGACTGTCCGCCTCTGTCCACAAAGTCCCCGTTGAAAATGTATGGATTGTCCACTGATGGATAACCATTTTTATAGAGGATAATGCACAAATCATCAAACTTTCCGTGCAGATCACCGCATATTGTTATCTGTAACAAAAGTTATCAAAAGTTAGAGTGAATTTGAAATTGACACGTACCTGATTTGAAATCGAAGTGGATATCCTAGAAACAGATGGCATCGCCTTGAAAATTTTCCTTGCTTCGTGAAGAATCATCAACACATATTTCGGATGTAACACCTTGTTCACTTTGAACGCCTCAATCATTTTGGCCACTTGTGGTTTATCCAGTGGAAGTGTGAGTGTCGGTCCTTTGTAATTTCTATCAATATCCACGTTTACTGGTGACGTGTCTTCCAACATCTTTTTCACCGTCTCCCCTTCTGAATCCATCAACGACGGTTTCGCATAGTGTGACAAAGCGCTCATCAAAGGGGAATTCCTTCCATTATCCCCACCGGTCTTCCCGTTTTCTTCGGCCATCGCACGAATGACGTCAGCAAAGAAGTCATAAAGCTGAAATAGAAGATGCGGAAGTGATCTGATGACTTGGACAACTAACTTTTAATTGATCTTGTTCCCCTGCATATTCCAACGCCGTGAATATCTGCCACGTGGCTCGCCTCCTCGCTTCCAGTCGTGCCTCGCATCTTCTATACCATTTCTGGATGAGAATCGCCGATTTGATGGCTGAAATCAAATGTCTCTCTTTAAAACGGAAATTGGAAATTTTTTTAGAGTAGTGAGTGTATGTGCGCACCGGAAATTGGTTGAACTTCCGACTTGGAAATGATCTGAATCCATGATTCAGAAAAAAGGAGAAGAGAAGAAGGAAAGTGATGTGGTTTCTATTTTCAAAAGTTAAAATGACGTTTAGATCAAACATACACACATAACATGCAAAAAATCACGAAAATCAGTTTTTCTAGCAATTTTTTGATAAAAATTGACAAAAAAGTCTAGAAAGGTCCGCTACTGAAAATCTAGAAAAAATCAACATGCAACTGACAAATTTTATCCTCACTAAGCTGTGGCTGCGGAGACGGTGATCGATTCTTCTTGCTATTACTTCTCCGACTCTTCTTTGTACTGTGATGTTTATTTGATGGCGTGGATGACTTCTTTGTTCCAGATGTCGTTGTGGAATTATTGTTGTTATTATTGTTTTTATGATTATGACTTGTCGAGTTGGTTGATGATGTGGCACCTCGTGATGTGGATTTCTCTGAATGTTCGGTAAAATAGAGTTACGTCAAAAAAGGAACGCGGATTGAGGATTGATGTTTAAAAATGCATTCGGGGGTAGTTTTATGATATGAAACTCACACTGTAACTTTAGTTAACGCAATCTGAAAATTAGAAATGTTCGAGAGCACACATTTTCTTGATTTGAATTATTCATTATCACATTGTCCCATGGGACTCAAGCTTTCGGAAGCATGGAATTGACACTGTTCCTGTCTCATCTTATGAGAATATTGGGAAAAGATAACATTTTTAGAAAGTCTTAAATTCTTCTCAGTTGTATGCGTTCGATCTTGTACGGACGGCATTGTGGCTCACCCAAATAGAAAACACAGTTTTTGATCTTTAGATTCACTTACTTAACTCCGTAGACGGATTTTGTCGTCCGCTCGATGGGCCGCAACCCATCTGCAGTCGAAATTAGATGGTTAATAGTGAGTGGACTTCTGAAAACATTCAATGCACGATTCCAACCGTAACCCACAGAACACCAGACATCTTTTATAAGACGATGCTTGGAAAAAAGAAAAAACGGATAAGACGGGCGGGGGGGGGGGGGGGGGGGGGGGGGTCGCCCTTCCTCAAATAATAAAAAGAGGTGAGAATGAAGAGAATGAGCTGCTAAAAAATATGGAATCACTAGTTTTCAGATAGCTAATCCCCTTTCTCTTCTCTTCGTCATTTCATCCATGTTCAGACTGAAGAGAGTGAGAGAATTCATTGACGTACATTGAATGGCGGGCGGGATGTATAGGATGGAGAAAAGAAAGACGGAAATACGAATTAGGAAGATATTATATATTAGTGATTAGGATGGAAAGGAATGGATTGGGGGATGATATTCGAAACCAAATTGAGCAGAGCGGATGTCTTTTTTGAAGAGAACGAGGAATGATTCATACTCGTTAGATGTTGTTGAACATTCCAAAATTCCGCAGATCTATGATTTTCAAATCTCAAAGTAATTATATACCAAGAAATACAACACAGTCTTTTCTCGTTTCTTATAACTACCAATTGAAGGTATGTTGCTGTCACTGATATTGGAAAGTGCGGCAGACATTCCTATAGATTGAACACATCTGGAAAATACTTTATTTCAAAATTTTCCCCTAGAGATTCAGATATATTTCAAATTGAATTAGTTCCAATTCAATGAATCCGGCTGAAAAAATATAAGGAAAAAATACTCTAATCTTGTTTTCATCTTAAACGAAGATGCCGTATTGATAGTAGTAATTTCAAAAAATAAAGAAAAGAAGCTGAGATAGACAGAGCACGAAAATAACTGGACCTCCAGCGAAGTAAATCTGAATACGGAAAACATGGTATGGATTCATTTCTTGGAAACAGCGATATATCTAATTTTGTCAAGGAATTTCGTAAAAAAAGACAAAAAAGGAAATATCAACTTTCATCTACTACTACTTTTGGTTGGGTGGCTACTGGCCACTGGTCGAAACGGAGTGTGCTAATTATCATATCATTCATATTTTCATCTCTTACTTTTTCTTCGTATGTCTATGTCTCTTCACAGGGTTTCTTCTCAAAATGCATCAGAATATATTAAGCTCTTCGGCAGGAAGGATGATATGAAAAATAGCAATGCAAGTTTTGTGAGGGAGGAAGATATTCGGATAAATATATATATATAAAGCTTTTCTTTATTTGGAGGAAAGAAGGTCTATCAGATTAAATGAATTTAAAAGAGGAGAGATACTAAGAAGTAAAACAGAAGAAAAGTAATATCAAAACACACATTGATAGGTGAGACCAATGATAAACTAGTTTTATTTCCTGTTATCAGTCTCAGATCAAAAGTTGCTTCGTGATTTTAATGAAGAGGGGAAGACGGCGTTCAAAATAACGGGCAATTTAAAAGGGGTTAGCGCAAAGATCAATTTCTTGTGTTTTTGATAACAAAATTAAGAAAAATAATTAGAAACATAAACATTTTTGGCATTTCGAAGAGAAGAAGAAGTAAAGAAGATAGTGTTAACATTTAGTTTTTGTGATTCGTCAGGAAAATATAAGTATTTATTGCCAAGGAATCTTAAAAACTGGTAACAGCAAACATTTCAACGAAACATCAAAAGGAGATCTATTACTTTTCAATCAGAAAACAGGAAAAATTAGCATTTGAATCTTTCTAAGGCTCCAAAGCTCTAAAAATTTCCAGCCAGAACATTCTGCATTGATAAAAATTTTCGGGTCTTCGTATCCTTCCTCTTTTTTATAAAAACAAGTAAATAATTGATAGGTGTCACCCGACATATAGATATATTTCAGTTAGAGAGAAGAAGTCATCGAAGACTGGATCAGAATTCAAAAACAGGTAGGTCGGGAGGAAGGACCAGAATGTGGGAGGAGAGGAGCAGAGAGAAAAGGCAGAAGTTGGAAAAGAAACAAGTAAATCAAAATGGAGAAGAGAGGAGAAGAGGATGATATAAATTAGATTTAAGCTGCTTCTTCTACTTCTCTATTTCCATTTGTTTTCAGGTTCGAATGATGAGAGAAAAAGAGGCGTCTAGGGAATTGAATGGACAAAAACATTCTGAATTTTGAATTCAAATTTGAATAATCCGGTTGGAAAGTGACGGAGGCCTGAAAATGATAGTCATTTTAAACTATTTATTGCTGTTGAGAAATCTTTTAAAATTAAAAACGTTTTCTACTTTTTTAGCATTCACCGAAATTCTCATACATAAGAATGAATGAAACTAAATACTGAAAATAATGAAATTCAAAATGATGTAGCTTCTTGAAACTACAAAATATCTTGCTACCTACAAAAAAGAAGGACATAACGAATCTTATTTTAATGACATGTTTGGACACCTCAAAATAAATAAATTGATTGTTTTATAGACATATTGTTGTATAATAGCTTTGCAGAAGACAGAGAAAGTAATCTTCAAGAATTTTTGTATCATACCGCAAAGATTTATCAAAAACTCGTATTATCTAGACATCTTTTCTCTATTTAAAATAAAATATCTGAGAATGAATAAAAACCCGAAAATTCTGAGTTCTATAGAAACTATAGAAAACTAAACAATTGACAAAATAAAAATAAAAGTTAATCCAGGCAAACCGCATTGGAAACATGTTATTCTTATATTCTCTCTGCACAATCTCTTTAATCAGATGACACACAAAGAAATAGAGTGGTCCTTGTGTCTTCTTCTTCTTTTTCTCAAATCTTTCTTCCGACAACTGTTTAGATGTGTTAATAGTGTAAGAGAAGTGAAGAGACTTTAGACGGGGTGGGCGATCATCTGTGAACTTTTGAGAGAAATGATAGCCAATGTCTGGAGGGATATAAGAAAAGGAGGAGTAGAAGAAACTGATGGGTTATGATGAAATGTTGAAATGACAAAAAAGCTGAGAAAACGCTGATTCCAATTATATTTTCACTTTTTTCCCTCGATACCTGGTATTCGAGACAAACGATAATGACTCGAAACCGGATATTGGTTATTTTTCTTCGTCTATTATAATCTTTATTTGTGTTTATTCTAAAAATTGTTTTGTATGCCTAAAAGTACCAAGGTCAGCTGTAGTTGAGGCTACTACATTAATCAAATTAAATTATTGAAACAAATAGTCAAGTTTTCTTATCAGAACTGCTCAAATGCAAGCTTATACAAATAAGAATTACTTGTCAACCGCCCAAACGTTGACCTCGTGTTTTTCTCGAATGCTATTCCTTGAGGACAAAAATTGAATATATATTTGGAATCAGCGTTTTCTCAGCTTTCTAATGACATAGGTCATGTCCCATATCGTCAAAAGTTTGAAAAGTTTTAAGTTATGAGATTTACAACTCCCTGTCATTTAGACATCTTTCGTGGAGAATTTTTTCTTTTTTTGAGATCAGAACAGGAAATTGGATAACTGAAAAGACAATGTGCTCTAGAAATGCATGAACTATTTTATGTATCTTTATTTCTCTTTGAAACTGAAAAGAATCAAAAAAGAGTAGTAAAAAAATAAAAGGATATTGAAATATCACATTACGGAAACATGTGGGACGGGCCTCGCACTTTTAAACAACACTCTCATAGTGAGTCATTTGGATAATGTTTGAAAGAAAGAAAACCAACTTATTTTAAAATACTCGCACAAAAATAACATTATAGATTTGAAAAACATATGTTCATCTTCCCCAAAACGGATATCCGTATCCACCGAACGGCATGCCCCATCCTCCATAAAACGGGCGGCGCCATCCCCAGAATGGACGCCGCCATCCCCAGCCAAATGGTCCACCAAAACCACCATACCAACGTTTTTGACGGAGATGACTGAAATTTTATTATCACTCTGGAAAAGATTGTTGAACTTACGGCATTTGGCTATTTGACATTTCATTCCCTTTACTTTCCACTTTCGTCCATGTCATTGAATGCCCTTTCACTCCATCTTGAGCGATACAAAAGGCTGAAACAGCCAGAAGGCAAGCAAAAAATACTGATAATAATTTCATGTTTTTCAGTCTCATTTTTCTATAGAATTACTTATATAATCGATGTGGGCGGATACTTATAGTTTTTGTGTTTCTCATAGTGTCCCGTGAATAACTACAGAGATGATTTGCAGACAGGGTAAATCTACACGTAATTAGAAACAATCCTGGTAAATAAATGATGTGATGAGCGCCCTTGTGATTGTGGGTGTCCTTAAACACCAAAAACGAATTCGTCAAACTTGACCAGAATAAACATCAGGAAGACAAAGAAACGGATAAATTGTTCTACAACAGGAAACCAGGAAGCAGTTTTGTAATCTTGTGATACGAACTGCAGAAAGTAGGTCAGCTTGATTAATATTGTATTTATCTTTTAAATAATTGGGAACAATGCATAAATAATTTTTCTAGTTTTTACTCAAAAACTCGGAGATATGCTGGTTGACTTGCTCTGGTTCATCTTGTTGAACCCAGTGGGAAGCTCCTAGAACCTTCTTCATAGTTCCGTTGCGGAGAGTCTGATGGGAACAGGATATATGTAGTTTTATGATCTGGAGAACCTACCTTCAGGCTGTCTTCAGCGGCTTCAATGTCCAAAGCTCCATCGGCAGTTCCCCAGATTATGAGTGTTGGCATCTGACGATAAATGAAGAATTGTATAGACTTAAAAACCCAAACTCCTTACCTCCAAAACTATGTCCTTCGATGAGCCAGAACTATTATTAAAAATATTTCTATAATAATTGATCGGGTATTTGAACGAAGCTCCATTCATGGAGAATGAGTATTTCCATGCCTCCAAATCATCATCCGTAAAATTTTTCTTGTTCCGAATGCCCATCTCTCCTCTAAAAGCTCCTTCCAACATTTTCATGTCATCAGCTGTACTCAGAAGTTCCGGGATCCGTTTATTTTGGAAGAAGAACATGTACCTGTGAAATGTATCTTTGTTTCCTTCTATTTAGAACCTAAATATAAAACTAACCAACTCTTTCTGAACTGCGACCAACTGCTTTGGAGTCGTCTGCGGAATGCACCAGGTCTAGGAATATTACAACAAATTAGTTTATCTACCATTTCGGGGTATGCTTCTGCAAATTTCCAAGCGACAAGACCTCCCCAATCATGTGCGACAACAACTGCTTTCTTGTATCCGAGTCCTTCAATAACATCTCTCACATCACCAACTAGCTCGTCGGCTGCATAACTTTCTACTGGCTTCGGTTTGTCTGATAAGTTGTAGCCACGTTGATCGATTGCTACACATCTGAACATGGAGATGATGAATTCAAAACATCATACACTTTTTCTCATTGGTAATCTAACTACCTGCGTCTCTGACTAACCTGTATCTATTTGCGAATTCTTTCAATTGGAATCTCCATGAATACCAAAACTCTGGATATCCATGAATGAAAAGCATCAATGGTTTATCATCTGATCCGGTTTGAACATAATGCAGTCTTACTTTCTGTATAAATTTTTAATGAATTTTTTAACCGAAATAGTAAAAAAATAACCTTTAGTTTGATATATCTGCTGTCCCATCCTTCAAGCACACTTGGTTTCTCTCTATGTTTCTTCTCAAACAATCCTCTTCCTTTTATCAAAAATCCGATAAATAATAGTGCAGTGAATTTGATGCAATAATAGTATTTCAGAAGACTGAATACAAGTTTTTGGAGAACCATTAGAAAAAGTAATGGCGGTGGTCGAAGAGAAATGAATGAACACTTTTGTTCAAGGTCGTTATCGCAGAATCAACAGGCTACACTCTGCCCTCCGCGACACAAACTTCACGAAAAAGTCAATAATATTTGAGAGCTATGTGTATGGCACAAACTACTTGGCACAATGTTTTTTGACCTTTGAAAGTTAGAGAGATTCACGTGTAACATTTCAAATAAAAATAGACTTCAAAAAGTAGAAACCTGTGTATTTTTTGTACTCACTATCAGACAGCCTTTTCAACAACCAAATTCAGATTCCTTGATCCAAAAACCATGTTTTTCTGTTACCTGCTTTGTCAAAATCCCTGAATCTTTTATTCACATCCTGCTATTCACACACTCTACCCCTTTTGTTATTGAATATCTGATCGAGATTGCGAAATACTGCACAACATTTTTTGTTATTCACAAGTGGCTTTGTTGACTTTAAAACGTTGCCTAGCAACTTATCCAGCTGCTCTCTGTCGAATGACGCGTTTTCAAAACAAGAAGAGAGCCAAAAAATCAAAAGTCTAGCTTTAATCTTTGGGTTTGAGAAGTTTCAAAAACAATTCTGAAAGTTGTTAATGATGAGTGGGCGTTTCGGTAGATCAGTGGCGCGAACCTTTCGCGTCGGAACTTTTTCATTCCGATAATATTCGAGTGTAACTCGAAGCCATGGGATCCAATTTGAAATCTAATTTTTTAGCTATCTTTCTCATGCCAAGTTACACAAAAGTTGATATCACGACTTTATGGCTGTATATCTTATTTTTCCAGATATCCAAATAATTTTAAAACGTCGCGATGTCCTCACTTTCAGAGATCTTAAGTCCAGAAAATTCTCCAAAAATGTTCAAAGCCCTCCGGGGGCGAAACATGATTTGAAATCAGAAATCGCGGAGTTAAAACTATTGAGATCATAAATTTGAACAAAAATGGAAAATCTCGTGAAGAAACTAATAGTTTCAAACTATTGCATCTGTTCAACAAAATGAAAGTCTAGTTTCACTCTACAAACTACATAACATACCGTACACTCTTTCCCGCAGACCCCTACAAAACATGTGACATGACACACTCTTGCACAATATTGCACCCATGTCCATATCTATATAAATGGGACACTTTCTTCATCAACTCTCATTTTTCTCTACGATGATCTTCACGTGATCTTTCGACTAGTCGTTTTCCTATTTTCTTTAGTCGTACTATTCGCGATGTGTGATAATATAGGTGAGTAAAGAGACGGGTATCAAGAGAATTGTAAATATTTGAAAGGATTACTCAGAAACCATTTTTATCAGTTTTCAATTTTCTCAAAAAAGGAAAAATGACGTTTTAGAAAAATGAAAAAGATCAAAGTTCCACTATTGGTTGTATGTAACTCAAAAGAGATTCCAAATGTATATGAAGAAGCTAATAGGTTTATATCTCCCCAGCAAGGATACTATGAAGAAAAGTTTGATCAAATGTTACAAAATGCAAAAAATTAAGCTTCCGGTCGAATTCGTGTCAACATTCAGAATAAACAAAAGACCCTCCTGTTCAAAGACTTTTTGTAAAGAATGCTCAGCAAACCCCATTTAGCGCGCTACATCTTTTTTCTCAACTGAGATATCAAAAAGTTGCCAACAAACAAAATATAGCTGGATATTTATAAAATATCTCTTCGGTTGAAACAAATTTGATACCTCTCAAGGTAGTTGAGATATTGTGCTTCAAACTTTTGGGCACCTCTATTAGAAACTTTACTGTATCCAAATCTTTGATTATAATGTATTGTACATAATAAATGATTTTATACCTGTGTACTATGTTCAAATTGGTTAGAAATACACAGTTCAAATAGTTTGAGTCCTGATTTCTTAATATTTCTTGTTCTTACTCATCACTGGAAAAACTGACAGTATATTCCTTATTGTAAAACATGTCAAGTTTGACAAATACGACACAATGTATGACGATTAGTCACCATTATAACAGGTTCAAACTAAGGCTGTCGTACATTCGGCCGTAGATTTACAAAGTGATCTGAATTTCTAAACATCGACCAATCTACCTCCTGAAGAAGGCCTCCTGAAGAAGCAAAAGCTTTCCATGGCTGGTAACTTCAACATAAAATTGACCCACGGTCTTTTTGACAGTCGCCTTTTTGATCTTGATTGTGTTAGTTTTTTCTCTTTCATCAGTTTCCAATCCGAGATCAGATCTGAGTCTTAATTCGTTGCAATGATCTTCGTTATTCAAATGCTCAGTGTTTTGATGGTCAAAAAGTGCTGATCTTTTGGTACACACTCTCTCTCCTCGCGTGGTCTATTTATTGGTCTCTGTCTCCTTTTCATCTCTCTAGTCGCTTTCTCTCCCCGTCCTCACCCTAACACGAATACACAATTCCGCCGGCTGGTCGGCGTCTAACACCTATCTGACTTCTCTGCATCTCCATCCGAAGCATTCTTCCTCGTCTACTCTCGTCGCCTGCTTCTAATCGAGTGACATCATGTGAAATCTTGCCAAATGTTGTGCAATACTGGGCGGAGAGACCGCTCGCTTCGTTTTTTTCCTTCCACCGCGTGTTTCCCTCGCCTTCATTCCTTCGTTTTGACGAACATTACGAGTGGTGACACTTTTTTAACCTTCTTTGGTCTTAGAAGCTCTTTGTTGTTTTTTTGCTTTGACAACATGCGTCAACGGTGGTGTTTTACAGACAGGGACCACCAACAAGGTCCCCAGACCACCACCGTCCGCCTCCTAGGAGCTTCCAAAACGCAAAGCAGCGAACCTTCATCACCTTCTCCCGGTATGTTAATCTTTATGAAACAAGAGAAATAGATGACGATGGCGTGGCAATTAATAGCATATACTAGTATAATTTTTTTTCAAAATCTTTTGCAGACTTTTAACATTCCAATCAAGCTGTTACAGAGAGAGTTCACCCGATCAGCTAGTCGCTAGCTCGTTTGTCACTAGACTTCGACGGTCTTGACGATTTCTTCAATTCACAATGTATCACGCAAACACATTCGCCGACTATAACATGTTCCATGAACAACAATGTTGCTACTTGGATGAGGCCAAGTTCGGAGCCGGTGAGTACTATCCCCTCTTCCTCTGGAATAGAACATTAATTGATCAGTCATTATACTGATCATTCACAAGTGAGAAGCTGTAAACAATTCCTATTTTTCAGTTCTCGGCTCCACTAGCCGTCGGGTTTTCGGCTTGGCCTCCGTCGCCGACACTTCCGCCGTTGGCTCACTCACCGCTTCAGGATGCAGTCCACGCCGACCACAACCATCGTCGGATCCTCAACTCTTGCCGAAATCTGCCGGATTGCCTGACGACGACAGTTCCCCAGCTCCACCAGATCACTTCTGCCGAGCAGTCTCCACTACAGTTCACGCCGCCACCAAATTGCGAGTTAATTGTGGTTCTCGACAATCAAACGACGACTACAGTTTCAACAATGACACGACGTTCGAAAATGAATGCGAACAGTCATTTGAACGTGCCCTCCTTCGAAATGAACATGAGCACGAGCCACGAGTCCAATGCGACCTTTGAATTTGACGTACTACCAGAGTACACAAACTATGCATACGATTTCCCCCCGGTTCTTCCCACTGCATCCGCCACTTCCTCTAGTTCCTCATCTCAGGCACAAGTTGCCTCATCTCCAGATGGAGATTTTCTCGATTTGGATTCGCTGATGAGTTGTGATATCACTTCTCTTGACGCCTACATCCACGATGACTCCATTGCTACCGTCTCCAACGTCTCACCTCTCACTGTAACAACTCCGGATATAGACCCAATTGACGAATTCTTCCCACAACTTGCGCACACCAATAAAAGTGAGTTTTGTATTCCTTCTCAAATTCCACGTCATCGTCTAGTCCTTTGTTATTTTCTTTCTCATAAAACCATCGTTTCTATTCCTAATTTTCCAGTTTCCTCACCATCTTCCGAATCAACAATCACCTCCTCATCTCGTGTCCGCAAGCCATCGTCGGTATCATCTGACTCATCATCAGACTACCGTCAAAAACGTGACAAGAATAACCTTGCATCACAAAAGTCTCGTCAAAAACGTCAAGCAAAAATCCGTGAAGCTAAAGAAGAGCGAGAGCAGCTTGAGAGACGTCAAGTACAACTACAAGCTATGGTATCAACCCTCGAGACTCAAGTTGAGGACTACAAGCGATTGGTTATGATGTTTGTTAAACGATAAATCTCCTCGTTCTTTTTTGTGTACATAATTTTATTATCATCATTATATTTACTCTTTTGGGATCTTTTTTACATGGAATTATTTCATTGATTTTTTTTTTGTTCCTATCCTTCTATCACCACGAATCTCATCTCACAGTTTTGTCCTGTTTCCTTTTCCTAGATAGTATAACTTTCCTTTCTTAATTATCTTTCAACTTTCAACAATAAATTAAAATAAAACAAGACAGTGTTCATTACAGACATTCATAATTGCAAACTTTTAAAAGAATGACAAAATAAATATGTATTTTCAAAACTAATCATAATCATCTGGAATATTGAGGAATGTTCCAAGAGACGGGAAATGAATAGCACTGAATCCATCAGTGCCTCCAACTCCTGCAGCCGGCACAGCCCAATGTGCACCATACGCAATTTGTCCTTGAAGCCAATCAACGTTCACTGATTCCGGTCGGTAGTAGTACTTATTCGCATGATCTCTGTTGTGTGGATCATCTGGATTCGGCTCCCAGAGACCCGGTTTCGTGAAAGGAGATCTACTGCGAGGACGATGAAGAATTCCACGGGAGTCCGTTAGAGAATTGTATTGAGCCAGGGCGTTGGAAAATACACTGTCTGAGTAAACTGGAACAGCTTCTCCACCAGTTGTCTTTTTGATTCGTGGAAGATTTGGAACAGCAGGTTTGGAGTCTTTCAAGACTTGGTCTCTGAAAAATTGATTCTTTCAAATGATCTCTCAAACTTTCTGATATTATCATTTCTCATGAAACTCTCTCTAGAAAACTCACTTTGCTTTATTTTGTTTTGGAAGAGGCGGTGCTGCTACAAGGTGAATCGTTGTCCCATTTTTCAACTGCACCATCTTATCCCCATCTTCCACTGCTTTTTCGTCCATCGAAAAATCCACAGTCGCATTTCCCATGATAGGATTATTATTATTATTATCCATACTCTCAATTTCCGGCTCTTTCGGCCACAATACCATATCAGTCTCCCTTTTAAATCTCGCAGGTTTATACGGTAGAGTTTCCCCAGACGGAGCCAATAATTGGAATGTAGTTTGAGTCTTCGGACCTTCCAAAACTTTTCCTTTCTCTGCTTTCGAGTAGATGAATTGAGATGCGTAATGGTATTGCTCGTATTTCGGACATCCGTAATACCATAAGCGGCATGTATTCAAAAACATTGGAAGTGGCGGAGGATTACAGAACTTTTGAACAGCTGGATAATCATAGTCACATTTACATTCCTAGAACAATAATTAATGCATGTCATTGTCAGTTCAGACCTACTTTTGTGCAGTGTGGGAATATTCTTTCGTCACAATCCGCGGAACACGGTCGTTTTTTGAGTTTCCTGGAGCGCCTTCTTGATGATTTTGATCTTCCCTCTTTCTGAAATAACTTAGTAGATCAAAACTATTATTATATGTATTAAAAACGAACTGGATGGTCTACATCTGGAAAATCTGAATCTCCTCCGCTGGATACTTTTATTTGACCTTTAGAAGCGGAGAATGGGTTGGCTGGAGCCCTGTAATCATATTTTTTGTAGCATGTTGCACGTTTTAAGACGAAAATACTTACTGATTTTTGACACACGCTTTTTTATAGGACGGGCAGAACTTTGTGAATATCTCAGCATTTTCAATGGGCCCTCTGAATAGTTTGTATTTTTAAAAGTGACTGAAACCATATAACCCACTTGCAATAGTACTCATAGTTGACACTGAACTTCTCACAATACTCTTTCTTTGATCCTTTGTATAAATAGGTTTTGTCATCTGAAGATGAGGAAGCTCCTTCTTGAGACCTTTCACTTCCACCTTCGTTTCCCAGGAACGATCCGGACTGTTTCAGTCTGTAAGGGGAGGAAAAGAATGTCAGAGATAACAGTACTAGAGCTATTAAGCAACACGACATCTAGAAACTAGTTGGTGTCTAAATAGTTACAGTGTCGCGAAAGAGAGGCGTGGCGCTAATTTTGTTTCTTTTTTACCAATTGAGGAACCGGTATTCTAAAATAGTGTCCAAATCAGGAGATTCACTCTGTCATACTGTAGTTGGCACAGTGGCAAAATTATGAAATACTGTAAAACCTCTAACAGAGGTGCCCCAATAGTTTAGAGCACAATATCTCCACTGCCTTGAGAGGTATCAAATTTGTTTCAACCGAAGAGATATTTTATAAATATCCAGCTATATTTTGTCTGTTGACAACTTTTTGATATCTCCTCTGAGAAAAAGATACATCGCGTTAAATAAGCGTTGCTGGGGGAACCTCTATTGGAGGTTTAACGGTAAAATGATTCAACAGAAGAACTCAAACTATTCGTGCAAACAGAGCATTCCAAAAAAACATTCTTCATTCAAAAATATAAAGCATTCCAAATAAAAGTGTAAAGCATAACAATAATAAAGCAACAATAAATGAGATTCAATGATAAATAGTTTTTTCAAAAAAGAACCATCCAAGGTATAACTCACGAAACGCGATCCGGACAGTTCTTTCTGTACGAATTACAGAACTTCTCGTGTTCTGGAGCCATGTCACCAACACAAAAGTAATTAAAGTTCTCGTTATAGTTTATACAGTAGGCCGTCACTTCATCAGTTCCTGCTCCTTGTCCTTCTACTTCTTCTGGTTTCGGAGTAACGGCAATGTCTTGTTTTTCATGCTCCTCAAACTCATCTGGTGTTTCTCTGAAAACATCGAATGGTTTCCTCAAAATAATCCGATTTCTAAAAAAAACTCACAAAGAGTCTAAATCATCATCGACACTTTTCGTTGTATCCGCATCAACTTTCTCCAATTTCCCACAAAGCTCTCTATACTTTCGGCAGAAACGATCTGGCGTGAAACCTTCTTTCTCGCATTCTTTCTTGAATTTTTGAGCGTTCCCATCACAATAGGTGGTTTTCGGTGCAGGACCAACGGTAGTTGAGTAGAATGGTGTTGGAGTTGGGAACACTCTGTAATAGTACTTGGCTTATCGAACAATTCCAATTTAAGTACTCACTCTTCTGTTTTTCCAGTCTCTGTGACTTTTTCTACTTTTCCTGCGACATTGCAGTTTTTCATGTAGCTTCCACAAAAATGGGTCAGTAGACCTTCCAACTTCTCGAGATGGCCATTAGTGCAATAAGTTTTGAAGTTCGCTGCATACTTGGTACAATAATCTGGGATACTGTAAGCAGTCTTTCTAGTCGTTTCAAGCTCATCCACGTCTTCGATGTCTTGTTCATCTTTCGCTGCGACAAATGCCCATTGAAGGAACACATCTCGCTTCTTTTGAGACTCAGTTCTTATTTCAGCCGTTTTCATGTCTAAATATATATTCATAATGGTAGAAACTTAAAGAATCTGCTTACGATTGCGACAGAAGGAGAATGTTGGATCCGTTTGACATGCTCTTCTGAGCATCAGTTCACGAGGTTCAACAAGACCTAAAACTACAAAACAATTGATCAAAAATTGAAAAAAATATAAATTACCTGTCAAAATACAGAAATAGACTAGAATGGGGATCCACATGATGGTGCATAGGAATCCAAATGACAAAGGAAGAGTAATGGAGTACTAGAAGAAGGATAGAGATAGATCGAATATCGAAAATAACCAATTGACAAATCACTCCCTGTTTTTTGTTATATTTATATGTAGCCGTCGCCCAGACACCTCCCCTCCTTGTTTCCCTTCCATTTTCTAATCAGCGGGATATTTATGGGGGTTTCAATTATTATTCTCTTCTCTCATGTACCTAAAAACAGTGACATCAGAAAAGAGAAAGAGAAGATATAGTTTGAATCAGTTCCAGTATCCAAGTCAATTCAAAGAACAGTCCTCCTCTCGAAAACAATGGAAAGTAGGTGATAGGGTGATGTCATATAAAAGATCAAATTTTGATTTGATCATTGATGAATTAAATGTAATAGTTTTTGTTTGATTGAACACTTAATCCATGTGATAATAACAACAAGCTAAGGAACTTCAAGAACTAGATGAAAGTTCAAAGAGGCTATAAATAGACACATTTCTTTAAAAACAAACAATGATGGTCTGTAAAAATAGAGAATTCGCATGATTTCGATGAGGCTGAAAATAGAAAATCAAAGTTACTTCTGAGACTGTAAACAATATAATATTAATTCTGTATTTATGAAAATTGCAGGTCTGATTTTCTGAAATTTGCAAGGTTGGCATTAATAGTAGGTGCAGTACTAGCCATAAAGAATCCAACACTTACAGGTTTTAGTGGAAAATAGACAACTTTGGGAATGTGGCCCGGCCTCCCTGATGGTATCACAATATTGATTATTTATGGAATGTATAGATCACAAACAGAGCTTCATTTTTATGGTGAATAACTTTTTTGTAGGAGCACATCCTAAGAAGTTATCAATCGTCAAAGTAATTTTGGTTGCATTTTATCAGTGCTAAAAGGAGAGATTGACTGCCTGTAACTTATTAGGATGTACTCGTACAAAAAAGTTGTCAACTACAAAAATCAAGCTCTAATTGTTATCAATACATTACATAAACAATCAATATTGTGATACCATCAGGAAGGCCGTCTCACACTCTCAAAGTTGATCATTACTGTAAGTGTCGCATTCTTTATGGTCAGTACTGTGCATAGCATGAGCACTCTTCATCACGTTAACTGAAAATAGGAATTGTCGTTTTTGATAATCTACTTAATTAAATATAGTTTTTTTTTCACACAGCTATTGTTATTCAACAAAAACTTTCCTCATTCTAGTCGACCTCGTTTATCATAATGACCTTCCCCTCTGCATAAAGAAATTATCATTTGTCATCTTTTATCGAATCTAGTTTTTAACCAACTTTGAACTCTTTTGTCTACATTAAAGTATTTAAATGCGAATTGGAAGGACGCTGTTATCATTCATACATAACTAATGATTTCATTTTCTCAATTTCTTGTTCTTACAGTACTTGTCTGTGTTTGTCGAGCAGGTATGTTTCTAATTATTTCCACCAAATAAGAATATATTATTTTAAAGACAATTGTATTGACAAATTTTGTCCACCTGGCACATTTTGTGATGAGAGACCGGGACCTTGTATTAAGCCACCATGCCGAACGATTTTGGCTTGTCTTCCAATAGAGGCAAACGGTACGAATTTCCAGGTTTCAAAAAATAAACGTATTTTTAATTTCAGGTTGCGCTCGAATGGAATGCAAGGCACCACAAGTCTGTGTAGAGCGAGTGCGCCCTTGTATTGGAAGATCGTGTAAAGAAATTGCTACCTGTGAAACTCCGAACAGTAAGTTATACAGTGCCGTGCAAAAGTATACGAACTTTGGCCGTTTTCAGTTGAAATTGTCCAACTTTGAGAGTGTATCATGGTAGTTCTGATTGTCACACCTAATAGATTTTTAATGAATCATACAGATTAAAAATAGAGCTTCATTTTTGTAGTTGACAACTTTTTTGTACAGGCACTCCCTAGAGAGTTATGGTTATTTTAAGACGACAGATCAAAAATCTCTCTATTTTGCACTGAAATTGGTCGATTTGAGGGAGAAATTACTTTCTTGATACATAATTTTTAAAGAGTGCCCGTACAAAAAAGTTGTCAACTACATAAATAAAGCTCTACCTTTGTTCTGTATGATACATTAAAAACCTACTTGATGGGATCATCAATATGACACACTCTCAAAGTTGGCCAATTTTCAACTGAATTGGCCAAAGTTTACAACCTTTGGGAAGGTACTGTAGTTATCGTCATCACTCCCAAACAACGATATTTTACAGCGTGCGCTGCAGTCGTGTGCACTCCATCTCAAAAATGTCAAGTTGAGGATGGAAAACCAACATGCAAGAAACATATTCCACCGACACGTGGGATAATTGGTAAAGCTGTTCTGGATGAAAAGCAGTTTCAAGAAAACTAATAATCGATTTATCTTTGAAGTTATCATTTGAATTATAAAACAATAAAGAAAGGTTTATTTACGGTTTCCCAAGAATCCGAGAAGTCCACCACCTCCGCCTCCACTCTTTCCTCCCAACAGTTTTCCGGCCATTTGAAGTCCTTTCGATGCCATCTCACTTGATGCTCCCTTCTTGAAAGTTTCAAAGAAAGTGGAAAGCATTTTGAAGGCGCTGGATGGGTCGATGTTGAATTTCTTAGCTGAAACAGATATTAGTGGTATGAGATATCGAAGACCAGAAACTTACCAGCTGCATCAAAAAGTTTCGTAGCCTTTGGAACGTGTTGTGTCATATCATTCTTAATCTTATCATCTAACTTTGTGTACTTGTCCAAAAACTGGCGGAAGAAGGCTTGAGCTGCGAGGTTTTCTGGTTTCAATGAAGGTACTCCCATAACTTGTTTCGTCATCTGAAGAATCTCCTTTTTTGAAAATGCATGTAGAGGTCAACTCACATCAAAAAAGAATTTCTTACTCTTCCCACTGAGTGCGTTGACATCAAGACCATTTTCAGAAGCAATCTCTTGAACCAATAGTAATATCAGAAAATAAAACAACATTCTCGACGGAGAATTCATGATTTTAGTTTTTCAAAAAAGTTCCGCCAAAATGAAAAGTGTAGAAGTGGTGTTGGGGTTGTTGGCATCTTATCTCGGATACACTCCTCCTCTTCCTCTACTATTTCACATTACAACGGCAAAAGAAGATATTTTTGAGGGAGAAAAAACAAAACAAAACGAAGCGAGAGGAAAGTGCCATTTGTTCTCAGGTAGAATCTTCAGATCCTTCCAGATAACAACTTTCAAAGATAGATAGTATCACGAGTTAGTAAGGAAGTATAACACTTTTCAAAGTTTCTTAAGGGATCGAGAGAAACTGAAATTCAATGAGAACCAGTAGAACATTTGCTCCCTTAAACTACAATATATCCAATCAATCTGTATTTTGTTCGTTATTAAATGTGACCTGAATGAGTTTAAAAAGAAGAGTATATGGCAATGTTCAATTAGAACCGGATTATCCCTCTTTTGATCACAAACTCTTCTCGATTCAAAAACGAGATCGACGGTGTAGAAAATAACTAATTGTGGTGTGTGAGAACACTGGGAAAGCGGAAACATGTTGAACACATGTTGTGGGAATGGCCATATCTATAGTAATCAAATCGTCCCGTGTAATATTTATGGACTCGTGAACAGGAGACAAAATTTTCAAACACAAAAGCTGAAACTCAATTTGTAAATTGTCAAGTTCTCAAATCTCAATAAAAGTGAACAGCTCAAAAATCTACTACAGGAAGAATGCGACACTTATATTTTCTTGTTGAAAGTAGTCAGCTTTGGGAGTATGAGACGCCCTTCCTGACGGTATCACAATATCTATTGTTTATGGAGTGCATAGATCACAATCAGAGCTTAATTTTTGTAGTTGACTGCTTTTTTGTACGAGAACATCCCAAGAAGTTATCAATCGTCAAAGTAATTTCTCGCAAATGTTCCCTTGTTTCAGTGCGAAGGAGGAGAAACTGACTGTCTGTAACTTCTTAGGAAATTCAGTTGAAAATTGGCCAACTTTGAGAGTGTGTCATATTGATGATCCCATCAAGTAGGTTTTTAATGTATCATACAGAACAAAGGTAGAGCTTTATTTATGTAGTTGACAACTTTTTTGTACGGGCACTCTTTAAAAATTATGTATCAAGAAAGTAATTTCTCCCTCAAATCGACCAATTTCAGTGCAAAATAGAGAGATTTTTGATCTGTCGTCTTAAAATAACCATAACTCTCTAGGGAGTGCCTGTACAAAAATGTTGTCAACTACAAAAATGAAGGTCTGCTTCTGATCTATACACTCCATAATCAATAGATATTGTAATACCACCAGGAAGACCGTCTCATACTCCCAAAGTTGTCAATTATCAACTAAAAACTGCAAGTGTCGAATTCTTTCTGGCTAGTACTCTATGTGGGATAATCAATGACACCGT
This sequence comes from Caenorhabditis remanei, assembly GCF_010183535.1. NCBI lineage: Eukaryota > Metazoa > Nematoda > Chromadorea > Rhabditida > Rhabditidae > Caenorhabditis > Caenorhabditis remanei. The sequence continues at coordinate 17,820,004 of NC_071330.1, read as the reverse complement.
GGTACACTCTTCTTACAGGTTCAACATCTCTCTTCTGCTTTTGATTCCCTTCAAAATGCATAGTGTTTGACCAATTAATCTGCTCATTGGTTATCACCCATCCCCTTTCAAAAAAGAAACGTAATCCCTCGAATTGGAACCCACCCTCAACACTGTCAATCTATATAAACCGGTACAAAACTATAAATCCCGTACATTTCATTTCAAACAGTTTCAGTATTTTTGAATCTTCTGTTTTCAACTTCATTATTTTCTGGTTTCAGGGTAAATTGAAACAAATCTGTGTTTTACGATGTGTTCGCTGAAAGTTTGTGCTCTCATGCTCCTGGCCACAGTTGTTTCCGGACGGCCTTCCGGCGAGCAGATGACTGAGGCGGATTTCACGAATTTGGTGTTCACTGTTGAGAAGCTGGATCAGATCCTCAAGGCTTACTCGGCTTATAAACGTAGGTTTTAAACAAAAAATATTTAAAAATAGCAAGAGTTTTTTTAGAATTCATGCCATCTTATGTGTGGGAACCAATTGAGAAAATCACCGAAGAGCAGAAGACACAAGCCGTCAAAATGGTCAATGACTATCATGCTGGACAGTTCGAGCCGAAGAATTACGATGAGTTGATTGCAATCATCAAGAAGAGTTACCCAGCACTTGCCGCACCATACGAGACAATGTACGGAAAATATAAGGAACAAGTTGCCAAGTTGGGACCAAAGGGACAGGAGTACGCTAACAACGTAAGTGTTCCAATCTTCAATCTTTCAACACTTATTCTTTTGCAGCTCGAAGCCCAAATGTACGCTGATGCCTCACCAGATCGTGTTGTCTGGGCATGCCACATCTTCAACAACGCCAAGAAAGCCGTCAGTGATGCCAAGGCACTTCTTCTCGATGATTCAGAAGCTGACAAGATTGACCAGGCATTCCCAGAAGCGGTGACTTTCTTGCATAGCAAGGAGTTCGATGCGTACGCTATCGTTGTGAATAACTTGAACACGTTGGATTGCACTAAGGATCGTGAACAAATTTTCAACACTATCAAAATGTTCGACAAGCATAATGTTCTCACCAACTGATTGATTTGATTATTGTAATGCTCTTATAAATTGATATAGTTCAAAACATAAATCAGTTAGAAATCCTGGATACCCTATACACTTGGAATTCAAATAGAGAGTGTTTACAGTTGAGGACTTTCAGTCTACTGCATTTTAAGATATTCAGTTTTCAAACTGTGGCTATGTGTCATTGGTTCTGTCACATTAGTTTTCAGAAATATAATTGATAATTAATTGAAGACTACCAAGAGGGTGAATGTCATTCGAATGTCTTATGGATCTCATGACAATATCCTGAAGATACAGCTGTCACTTAGTCTTTGAAATATCATTCACAGTTTCAAAATTTCGGCTGGATCTGTTAATAGAACTTGTTTCTTCCAAACTCATTATCTTCTTCCCCCTCATGTAGATCACGTTAAAAACACGCGCGGCCCGCACTTGTTCGTTCACTGACTGCGGCGGGTAACTGACTGGGGCTGGCTGCCGCGTTGTATAGAGTACACTGAAAGTGAAGACGCAGGCAGAGAGTGTGGGCAGTCCGGGACATTCACTTCGTCATCACACACACACATACAAACGAACTGCCTGCGTGTGTTTCGCCAAATTTTATTTTGGGAAAGGTTGGTGAAGGATGGTATTTTGGTGTTGGCAGATATGGTTTCTAGCTTCACATCATTGTAGGTAGTTCCGCTTTACGAGATCTAGTGATACTTGAATGATATTTTACTTTTGTTTTCCCACAAAACATTCTTTGACCTAATTGTTTATACAGAAACTATAAGAACTTCATACTTTCTGTTCATTTATCCTACAGTATACCGATAGCTTCCGAAAATGGGCGTGGTCTCGATGCATTTCAATTTCAGAAAAAAATCTGATGGGCACCTTTTCATGTGCACTCAATATACTCATCCTCCGTCATCTTTTTTTTTGGCTTCTTATTCCAACTGCTGCCCCCAACCGACAGCACAACAAAAAACGAGAAACTCGACAACGAAAAAGATGAGCTTGAGTCTAAGAGTGAGAGAAATATCTTCTCACGGCAGAGCATCAGAGCACAGCAGCAGTTGACGCTCTTCTTTTTTTCGTTTCCCTCCGTTTCCTTACATTTTTCGATGGTAAATATGAAAGAGGAGAGAAACACAAACAACTGAACGGCCGAGTAACTTAGTGTTACTTGTTCTTTTTAGAGCATGTTTCTGGAGTTTTAGTCTGGTGGAGGTGGAACTTATTATGAGGTGCTAATATTTAGAATATTACAACGAATTTATGGAAAAAATGATTAAACTTATTTTACTGAGAATGTAACCTGAAGTACCAATTATTAATATCTCGTTTTCTCTTTTCCCTGAAAACATGCAATAATGTTTATGGCCTTTTGTGAATGATGTGTTATCAGACACAATGAAATTGGCAATGACCAATCTAAACTACATTCAGCTCCAATGTCGTCTTTTCTTCTTTTCTCTCTTTATTTATATTTTTTTAAGAATTTAGAATTTAGGTTTTTTAACCTTTAAAGGTACCTTTATTTCTTTCAAACTTCCGTTTCCTCCCTGTACGAACTCATAGAGAGACCAACAAGACCAATATTTCGGTGCATTAGAGAACACACATTTTTTTCATCAGATTCTCCTTATCTTCGTGTGTTTCTTTGAACGCTCTATGTTTTGATTTGTCTCCTGACTTTGCTACAGAACAATAACTCACTTCAGCGCGAAATTTAAAAAAAAATCATTTAATGGGGACATGTCCGGAAAAAAAACTTTTCTCCCTCGATTCGTTTACCGGAAAAGACAGTTTTTTTCCGTTTTTCGCCGTTTTTCAGGTAAATGAATCGAGGGAAATCACGTTTCTTCCGGACGTAAATAGCCCCATAATCTTTTTTATTAAAATTGATCTCAAAACGACGCGCGACAATTGAAATACGACCGAAAATGATCAAAAAGTGATCGATTAAGCTGCGTAGGTATTGTTTTTTTTTCAAATATAATTTGACTTAATTAACTATTTAGTTAAAGCAAAAAAATGTAATTATTTGCTTTAATTTTCTGCAAAAATCTCATTTTAAAATTACCGGTGCACTAACGCTTTGGAACTGCTACGTTTTGGAACTGCTACGTTTTGGAACTGCTACGCTTTGGAACTGCTACGTTTTGGAACTGCTACGTTTTGGAACTCCTTTAGCCTTAGAGCGCGCTTGCATTTTTCACTCAAATTGGAGATTTTAAGCCATATTTTAAATATTTTTTTCTCATTTTCTATCAAAAAAAGTAAAAATACCAACTCTTTTGATAGAAAATGAGAAAAAAATATTTAAAATATGGCTTAAAATCTCCAATTTGAGTGAAAAATGCAAGCGCGCTCTAAGGCTAAAGGAGTTCCAAAACGTAGCAGTTCCAAAACGTAGCAGTTCCAAAGCGTAGCAGTTCCAAAACGTAGCAGTTCCAAAACGTAGCAGTTCCAAAGCGTTAGTGCACCAAATTACCGGCTTTTCCCCTTGTCGGCAGAGCGTGTTAACTGCGTTTCAAAAAATAGAAAATATTAAATTTAATTCTCGAAATTCGTATTTTCCTTTAATTGCTCTTCTCGTTTTCTTCAAATTTAAACCAAATAATTTCCAGAGAACCTCCTCTCGAATGTCTCAACATCAAAATGATCAAAAAACGATGTCCTTCGACCACCTGTTGACGTCGACACGTCGAAGAGAGCTTCTCCAAAACTTGGGTGTCGGAAATGGAAGCGACTCGTTCTCACTGTCTCCATTCCGTACAGCGAAGTGTAATGTGGAAACGGCAACGAGTCAAAGATGTAGGTTTTTGGTGAAAAATAAATTTTATACAAATAATTTCTTCTTTAAAATCAAAATGATTCCAGCGATTCAACGTGCCAACCCTGATATCCTGCGACCGATTTTCGATCGATTCGCATCAAAAGAGGTCAAAGGGAAGAAGTTGATGACACCAGAGGACTTCATTCGTGGATATTTGGGACTCTACACAGAAGAAAACTATAACAAAGAGACGATTCGTCTGTTGGCTTCCGCTGCTGACACCACCAAAGACGGTGACATTTCATTCGAGGAGTTTTGCGCATTCGAAGCGTTATTGTGTAGTCCGGATGCTCTTTATCTGACGGCTTTCGAACTATTCGATAGAAATGCTTCGGATACAATCAGTTGTGACGAATTCGAAGCAGTCATTCGGCACACTCAACCTCTCGTCGATCAGGATTTCGATTTTAATTCGGATTTTATCAAAAGATATTTTGGAGCGTAAGTTTTCTGAGGCCGTACCGAACGGGAAGTAACGCTACTATTTAGTAACGGAGAGTGAAAGAAACGAAACCGGGAGAAATGGCGGCGCAGCGATTTTCGGGCAGTAAATGTGCAAAAACCGTGCGCACTGTTTAAGAATAGTAATTTAAGAGTTAAATTCACAAATTTCATCACATGTACTGCCCGAATATCGCCATTTCTCCCCTTTTCGTTTCTCTCACTCTCCGTTTCTCCCCGTTCGGTACAACCTCAGTTTCCTTTTTTACAAAAATTCTTCTTTTTCAATTTCCGTGTTTTTCAGTGACAAACAACGTAATGTCAACTACCACTCGTTCTGTCAACTTCTCCACGATTTCTACGAAGAACAAGGAATTCAGGCGTTCAAGAAGTACGATAAAAACGGGAACGGAACCATCTCTTCCGTCGATTTCCAGCAAATTATGACGACAGTCAAGGGACACTTGTTGACGGATTTCGTGAGGAACAACTTGATCGCGGTGTCTGGGGGTGGAGCTAGTGGACACAAGGTAAGAGAAGAAATGAAGATTTTTGGGAATATTTGGAAGGATTTGTTCTGCAACACAGAATTTCGGACAAATGTACATATCAAATAAATCGGTTTCACATACATACAGACAGAGTTGTCCTTCAGAATTTCTTCCCTCAATGTTTCTCTCACAAACTCTAATTTTTTGAATTCATTTGATTTTTTCCTCTTAGACATCCCTAGTGCTGGAAGTGAGTTGAATCCAGATGTTGTATTGTGGTTTTGTTGAGTTTTCATTTCTATTCTTTCTATAGAGCATGTAGCGGCTTTTGGTTTGAAAAATGAGCCCCCATGTATTTTCAGTTCTCGGATACACGAAGTGGAATAGTGAGTTTGATTTAACACTGACAGAGAATGTTCACTAATTTCTATGTTACCTTTGTTATGCATCGATTTGGAATTAAAACTCAAAAGTTGTGTTCTCCTTTTGTTTCTGCATGAATTCGGAAATTCACTTGGGAAGGACGCCAGGTGAAAGTATGGAACGTGAAACTTATACCATTCGAAAGCTGAGAAAACGCTGATTCCAAACATATATTTAGTTTTTGCCCTCAAGGCTTGGTATTCGAGAACAACAAGGGCAAATTTCGGAAAAATAGAAAATTATTAGTGCTTTGACACAAAAAAACATTTCAAACGATTTTTCGAACTTTGACCTTGTTGTTCTCGAATACTAGGCCTCGAGGACAAAATCTGAATATATATTTGGAGCGTTGTCTCAGCTTTCCAATGATATATGTTATTTGCCATAACTTCACCTGGTGACCTTCCCAAGTCAGTCATTGTCTGCGCCTTTGTATCGTCTTCTGTCCGCCTTGGCTACAATTCCAGAAGACACTCAAATAAAAACAATGCATCATTCCAGGTCACCTTCCCCTACTATGCCGCATTCAACAGTCTTCTCGCCAAGATGGAGTTGATCAAACGTGTCTATGTCTCAAACGCTCGTGGAAATCTGGATATAGAGATGACGAAGGAAGAGTTTCTTCACGCAATTCAAAGTTACACTCAAGTGACACCATACGAAGTGGAGATTTTATTCCATCTCTCCGAATTGAATCATCCTGGACGGAAGACACTTTGCCTCAAAGATATCCAGGCGATTGATCCGGAACGGTTGAAGAGAGTCTCGCAAATGGATCGATTGATTAATATCAAAGCTGTGCATCACAAAGATGAAAGAGGATTTGGAACAGCTGTAAGTTGCAATGTTCATCATTAGCTAGATGCATGTCCCTTTTCAGCTCCTCGAATCCGGTTACCGTTTCCTGTTGGGATCCATCGCCGGAGCGTGTGGTGCCACCGCCGTTTATCCCATTGACCTCGTGAAGACTCGAATGCAAAACCAACGTACATCTGGCTCGTTCGTCGGTGAAGTCATGTACAAAAACTCGTTGGATTGCTTCAAAAAGGTGGTGAAGTTCGAGGGACTTCTCGGTCTCTATCGTGGTCTTCTCCCGCAAATCGTCGGTGTCGCGCCAGAGAAGGCTATCAAGTTGACGATGAACGACTTCATGAGAGACAAATTCACACAGGACGGAAAGATTCCATTGTATGGAGAGATTATTGCTGGTGGAACAGGAGGAATGTGCCAAGTGGTGTTCACTAATCCACTGGAAATCGTCAAGATTCGATTACAAACCGCCGGAGAAGTGCAGCAAGCCGGAAAGAAGATTGGAGTGATGTCAGTGCTCAAAGAGCTCGGATTCTTGGGACTATACAAAGGATCACGCGCATGTTTCCTTCGTGATATTCCATTCTCTGCCATCTATTTCCCTGCGTACGCTCATGCTAAACTCGCAACAGCCGATGAGGATGGAATGAACTCGCCGGGATCCCTGTTCTGTTCTGCATTCATTGCTGGTGTACCGGCTGCTGGATTAGTCACCCCTGCCGATGTTATAAAGACGCGTCTTCAAGTTGCAGCGAGAGCTGGACAGACAACGTATAATGGAGTTATTGGTGGGTTTGCATAGTAAGAATTCAACAATCAAACCTTTCCACTTTCAGATTGTGCCCGAAAACTGCTGAAAGAGGAAGGACCAATGTCTCTTTGGAAAGGAACAGCCGCTCGTGTCTGCCGGTCAAGTCCACAGTTCGCCGTCACTCTTCTCACATACGAAGTCCTTCAACGTCTCTTCTACGTCGATTTCGCCGGTTCCCGCCCAACTGGTTCCGAGTTGGCGACGACGAAGACAATTCAAGATGAATCGTCGACGAATCCGGATCATGTTGGTGGTTACAAGTTGGCAGCCGCCACGTTCTCCGGCATTGAGCACAAATTTGGTCTTTTCCTGCCGAGGTTCGAGACGACAAAGTAGACGAAGAAATGATAGAGTAGTCAGAGAACGATATATAATATGTTTTAGGTTAAAAAGAAGAAAACCTATGTCTAGTCTTGATTTTTTTAATTTTTACAAAGTATTCTGTATTTTTACTTTTCCGCCCATCCTCCTTTTCCTGTATTCTACATCAGCCCCATTTATATCCTTCTCACCCCAGTGTCGAAAAGGTTGCGAGTGAGTTTCAGCGCCTTAACCTGAAATTCCCCTCTCATATGTTCTAGTTTTTTTTATTTGCGGGTGAAATCCTCCTCCTCCTACGTCGCCCACCTTTCTTTATTTTGTCAAATAAGTGCCTCTCTTTCTTTACCTAATTTTGCCACCCGCTCAAGTTTTGTTTCAAAGTGCATCTTAATTTCCTGTAATAATAAAATTTCGCATTTACTCTAGAAGGTAACTGGGGAGGGACATCGGACACAAAGACACAGAAAATACAATAAAACCGCTAAAGAGTAGGCAGAGAAGAGAATCAAACATTCGAGTGGATTTACAGAGGGATTCAAATTTCCAATGTACTCATTTCGGTGGGCTCAGGTTAGTTTTGGCGATTGTCGTTGGCGTTGGAGCTGGAATTGAATGAATAGTTGGTGAAAAAGCACGAGAAAACTCACATTCCTGGAATGAATACCAGGTCTGTTCGGCGTGTGCTCTTCCAGTCTTAGCCACATCAACCGCCTCAATCGGATAACAGAATGCGGCCATTGTAGCCAAACCGACGGTGGTTGTCAGAAGACGTCCAACGGGCCCACGCTTCAATCCCAATACAAATCCAGCCATTCCACCAACGGTGATGGCGGCGGCTTTCGGAAGGGCGGTCCACTCTTCAGTGAGGTACTCATTACATCTCGTCGCCGCCTTCTTCGTTTGACTCATTGCACAATCAACCACTTTGAAACGTTCCTGAATTGTTAATTGTATTGCTTAATAGGCTCCACGCTCACTTACAGCTACACGAGAGTATTCCTCCTGACAAGCGATACGAACGGTGGCGAACTCGCGTTGAAGCGGCAGCGGTTCTTCTGGAACGAACTTCTGGGCGATAGGAGCATTGTCCTCAGCGTACAATGGGAGCTGAAAGAAGTTTTAAATGAGAAATGTGACTGTTGAAGCGTAACAATTGAAAATAAGCGATTTCTAACTCGTATCAATATCGAGACACGTTCTCAGACGCATCCCGGCAAATATTCCACGTAGAAAACAAACGAATTCGTGAAGTTTTTGTCATAATTGTTAAGAAATTCCAGTCATTATGATGGTTTGTCATTAGAAAACCGATAAAACAACTTTATTTCTCACAAGCAATGGGATCATTACCTGATCGATTCTCACTGGTTTCGACTCAATACCAGCTCTTTTTGACTGATTCGAGGTCAGAAGTTGCCAGAATTGTCCCAATGCATTCGTCACCTGATTCCCCGCGTTGGAAATCGTTTCCACTATCGGTTTGTCTTGAGTCATCTGTTACGAGTCTCCAATTGACTAGAAGTCAGAGGAAATACACAAAAAGTAGAGAAATCGGTCGAAAACCATATGAACTTGAGAACGGGAAGAATAAGTCATCCAGAGTAATAATTTATTAAAGAATGAAATAAATAAATGGGGAGATCTTTCCTTATAACAATTTTTTCTTTCTCGTGTCAAAAGTTCAAATTTTTTGGAAAATTGTGTGTAATAATAATGATAACAGACGAAGGATAAAAACGAACAAGTTTACGAGCGGGATCTTCTGCCGACTGGCGAACGAGAACGACTGCCTCCACGACGGAATCTGCTTGGACCCAATGGTGCATTGTTGGCACCAGAACCACGTCCTCCCATTGGTGAGCGACGACCTCCTGCCATTGGTGAACGTCTGCGGAATGTTGGTGGACTTCTTCCTCTGAAATTATCACTAACAGAAGTTAACATCATTTTCGTTATGTTTATTTCTTACCCTCCTCCACGTCGAATCGGCGATTTTCTGTCTCTCGGTGGTGGAGAAGCTCGTCTTCTGAAAGGAGACACACGACGTTGTCCTGGAACATACGCACGACCACCAATCGTCATCTCTACTTGGATCACTTGACCATCGACTTGACCACCATCCATATACTTGATAGACTTCTCTGCGTCTTCTACACTCTCGTAGTCAATGTATCCGATTCCACGATGAAGATGCTGATGATTACGATCCACTGGCAAGTCTACTTTGGTGATCGCTCCGTAAATCGAGAAAATCTCTTCAAGATGTGCACGGAGAACATTTCTGCTTAGATTCTTGATAACGACACGCTTGATAGGACTAGCGGATCTCGCTGGAGCCGGGCTGGCTCTTCTCGGCGAGGAGCGTCTCCTCGGACCACTTCTGCTTCGATCACGACGATCACGACGAGGTGGCGATGGAGTGACACGACGTCGACGTGGTGGAGATGGAGATGGACGACCTCCACCGCGATCCGCACGAGCTCCGCGTGGTGGAGAGCCACCACGGCGGATTGGAGATCGAGAGCGCCCGCCGCGAACCCGACCGTTTTCACGACGACGTGGAGAGCGAGAACGTGAGCGTGATGACAAGGACGAGCTTGAAGAGCGGGAGCCTGATGAGCTGCTTCTGAAATCGTTAGAAAAATTAGGAAAATGAAAAGCAAATCAATAAAATTACCCCGAAGAAGATGATCCTGAACTGCTAGAGGAACTACTCGACGAAGAACGTCCTCTCTTCTTGCTATCCTCCGACTTTTCGACCATTCTGTAAGAAAAACATTTAAAAGATTATACTGAATGATAAAATAAAGATTAAAGAAGCAAAACAACACGTTTTATCAAAGAAATATACATTTTCAATTACTCCTGCTAGTCTAACGGATTTTAAGTGATTTTCAACCAAAATTGAAGAGTTTGAGAGCAATTTAATTTACAATTTGATAGTTTTCAACTATACGACACATAATTTGACTCAAAAACGCTGAAATATACAAGAAATCTATAAAATAGAAGACGTATTCGAAGAGACGCGGGTGAAATGAGTGAGTTAAACAGCACGCGATGCGGGATAGCGGAGTGTCGTTGTCAAATTCGTATTACCTTTTGTCAAACATCGAAAGATGTCTTCTGAATTTCAAGAAGAAGAAGAAGAGCCACCAGAAATCAAATATATCGATTCGGAGGAATTTCAGAATTTCAGCATTCCAAATGATGATGCAGAGATTGTTTTCCGGTGGATAGACTCGTTCGAGACAGAAGGTAAGGTTTCGAATATTTGAAAATTCTTAACTGAATAAATATTTTCGTGGTTTTAGAGGAAAAATGGCATCGACTTCTAACAAAATTCATAACCCCACTGGCAGGTAGAAATGGATATTGCTTCCGAATCGTTGAAAAGTATGCGAAAGCACTTCATTACCAAGGAGCCGAAGCGGTTCAAACGAAAGGTGGCCTCCGATTTCTATCAAACGCTGCACCGAGATCAGTCGGCACTTCTGGAAGTCTTCCGATAATTTTGAAGAATTTTTCTGAAACAACGAGAGAAGTGAATCTTGCTCAATATCTCGCTTCGGCTCTCTCCATTATTGGACAAGATACAAAGGAAGGCCATGTTATTCAGTGAGTTCGTTATAAGCTCACATTAAGCAATAAAGTACAAATTGCAGAAAAACCTTGTCACGAGAGCGTCTTGGCAGCGTCTACCTACTTCTTCATGGATATCGACAAGGTCTAGAGAACCTCCTAGCTAATTATCGACTTTTAAGAAACTTCCGTTACGGAGCGAAGAAACGAAAGGATTATCTGACGGATCATGTCAGGAATATCTACTTAGAAAGAGATTCATTCACACAAGTACCCGAAGCCAGCAGTCTCGCTCTACAAATGGTTCTAGAAGACTGGAATTGTCCACTTCAAAACGAGAAAATTGTTCAGCTAGCTCATGCGAACACTTTTCAAATGAGATCTCTACAAGTGAAGGGAGATGGTTTCTACTTTCTTAACGAGGCACTTGTCTGTGCTCTCGCTCTGAACTATCCAGATTCACAAGAGGAAATGGAAGGATTTGATACGATTTTCACTCCACATTCTACGAATCCACGCGGCAAACAGTTATTCCAATTTTGGCGGATGATTTCGAAATATGAACGGAGTAGAGCTGCAAATCCACAAGGATTTCTAGTTACAGCTCAGAGATTAGAGGAGGAGTGTAAATCAGACGACATTGGAGCTGGTTGCGCGGTTATGATTGAGACGGCTTGCAAGATTCGGAAACAGTGTGATCAGCAACATGAGGAAATGTAAGAATCAATAGGAAATTTTCCATAAAAACTCAATTTTTTCAGTGCAAAAGTGATCAACGACACAGTTACCCGTCACCCAGCACTTGGTCCTCGTATGATGTATCTAGCCGAGAAGTGTGATGTTGGATATGAGAACGACGTGCTTCTACAACAAATGTGTGATCTTGAATCTCGTAAATGTCTTCATCCCAGTGAGCCGACATGGCTTCTTCATGTAGAACGACTCATTCAACACGTCGGACGATTCGGATCAGTAAGAAAAACGATGGAGAAGTCATTGAAAATCATGTTTGAATTTCTTGATTTCGATTCAAATCGTTTCAACGAGAAGGCGTGGCTTCTCATGGAGAAAGTTCTGGAATTATCGGATCCTTCGTTCGTGTTGCCGGAGTGGAGAATCAGATGTGATTGGTGGCTGAGATATCATCGAGCAAAAGGAGCAAGAGATAAAAGGAAAATGGGAGAAAATGCGGAAAAGACGAAGATAGAAGTTCTGAAAGCGTTGGAAGATATTGTATTGTAAATATTGATAATTGTTGTTTCAATTTGTTGACTGGCTATTTTATTGTTGTCTGTTATAAATTCCAGTATTTTTCTCATTCAATCTGTTTTTTGTCTCATTTCTGAAGAGATCTCATGTGTTTCTCTATGTTTATTTCATATTTTTTCAGCAGAATTTTTCAATTGTTTTTTTTTCAGAACATTTTCCATATTTATAATCGAGTATATTTTTAAAAAATCCGTGTGAAGCGAGTTATTAGAACTCAAAATACCGAAAATCGCTTCTCGTCACGCAGTATTTCAGAATTTCTACTCGTATGTACGTGAAATGCATTCATGAATGTTCATTTTTCGATTTTTTTTCATGAAAATTTTTGCAAATATTCCTTTCACGAACACGACGAGAATTTCTATCGAAGTGTACTGAAAAATTGCACGACGAGGAGCGATTTTTGGCATTTCGACGTCTCATAACTCGTTTCAAATGCATTTTCAGATATTATACCAAGCGAAATTTCTCTTTTCTTTGGCTTCCTGAATTGATTCATATCAAATATACTAAACAAAATCGAAAATTGTAGATCTCATGAGCGATGTGCTGCTATCCAAGTTGTCAGGAGAACTCGCCGATCTTGACGGACAAATCGGCCAAATCGATCAACAAATCAGTCAATTGAGAAGGAAGAAAGCAGAGTTAACACAGAAGAAACAAGCTGTGAGGAAATGAAAACATCAGCAAATCAATTTCTAATTATTATTTTTCTAGATCGAGAGAAAAATCGAATTAAAAACCAACGAAGACTCTGACGTCGTTCTCGACAGATGGGATCGTGATGGATTCTCTTGGTCACAAGAAGCCAATGATATTCTCAGAAACAAGTTCCATCTTGAGACCTTCCGACCAATCCAACGTGCCGCAATCAACGCAGTGATGAGTAAAGAGGACGCTCTTGTGATTCTAAGCACAGGCGGTGGCAAAAGCCTGTGTTATCAGCTACCGGCACTTCTAGCCAAGGGTCTTACTCTTGTAGTGTCTCCATTAGTCTCTCTGGTCGAGGATCAGATTCTACAACTCAGAAAGTTGGGAATCGATGCGTCGAGTTTGAATGCAAACACTTCGAAAGAGGAGGCGAAACGAGTGGAAGAGGCGATCACTCGTAATGATTCAGAATTCCGTTTATTGTATGTCACACCTGAGAAGCTCGCGAAAAGTAAACGAATGATGAATAAATTGGAGAAATCGTTGGCTGTCGGATTCTTGAAATTGATTGCGATTGACGAGGTGCACTGTTGCTCGCAGTGGGGACACGATTTCAGAACTGATTATGGATTTTTGAATGTGTTGAAGAGACAGTTCAAGTAAGTAGGCTCCCATTCATACTTTTCAATTCTCCCACGTTTTCAGAGGTGTCCCAATCCTTGGTCTCACCGCAACAGCCACCAGTAATGTGCTTGATGACGTCAAAGATATGTTAGGAATTCAAGCAGCTTTAGTATTCCGTGCTGGTTTCAATCGTTCCAACTTGAAATATCAAGTTCTTCCAAAGAAAGGAAGCGAAGACGAGTGTGTAGAAGAGATCGCCGCTATCATCAAAAAGCGATTTTCGGGAGAAACTGGAATTATCTATTGCTTGTCTAGAAATGACTGTGAGAAGGTGGCGAAGTCACTGAAGGCACAGGGAATACGTGCAAAACATTATCACGCTTATATGGAACCAAATGATCGAAGCGCTTGTCACCAGAGCTGGATCTCTGGAAAAATTCAGGTTATCGTGGCGACTGTCGCATTTGGAATGGGTATCGATAAGCCTGATGTTCGATTTGTAATTCATCATTCTCTACCCAAATCCATTGAAAATTACTATCAAGAGAGTGGAAGAGCTGGAAGAGATGGGCGACCTGCCACGTGTATCTTATATTATCGATTGGCGGACATTTTCAAACAATCTAGTATGGTACAACAGGAGAGGACGGGTATAGCGAATCTCTACAATATAGTTAGATATGCATACGAATCGAGAATATGTAGACGGGTGAAACTGGCGGAGCACTTCGAAGAAGCTTGGGAACCATCGTGGTGTCAGAAGCAGTGTGATGTGTGTGAGAAGGCAACGGGTGGGGAAACGAAAAGTATAGATGTCAATGAAGAAGCCAAGGCGGCGGTGAAGATAATCGAAGGTAGGTTGAAGGCAGAAACTTATGAAACTACTAAGCAGCATTTTCCAGAGAATCTAAACTCTGCAAAAGACGGAAGTGGTCGAATCACTGGCAACAAACTCGTCGAGCTTCTAGCCAAAAGGTTGAAAGGGAAACGATCACGAGAGTTTTGTGAGCGACTAATCGTATTTCTTCTCCTCGAATCATATCTCCAAGAAGACTTTCATTATACCGTATACTCGGTTATCAGTTATGTAGTCGTTGGATCCAAGTGGAGAGTGTATAATGGACGGGATGAGATCCTAATGACAGTGGATGATGAGAAAGGATCGGTTTTGGCGTCAAGTACAAAGAGTCGAAAGAGGAAAGCTGTGATCAGCTCAGATGAAGATGATGACATCACGGTGCTAGATGATTAGCCTTAATTCCATAATTTTAATAAAGCTTTAACATGTTCTCACTGTTTTTCTGTGAATAACGGTGCTTTCCACCCGGTTTTATATCTTTCTTTGCTTCTTTTACTTTTTTGTTATTTTGTTTCCAGAATGCCTACAATCCGCTCGAATCTCAGCATCCCTCTGACCCATCTGAATCGAATCGACGATGTCCGTATGGAGACGGACGACGTCGAGAAGAGAAGTGCGACAGCGTTCCGTCCACTATGCGTGAAATGTGGTGTTTTTGGAGCACAAGATGGATCAGGATATGCCGAATTTGGAAACACTAGAGTCTTGGCACAAATGTATAAAATAAAACTTCCTATTTCAATTAACAAATTGTATAATTTTAGTACGGGTCCCGAAGGAGACGGCAAATGGGAAGAGGCGCATGCAAAAGTGACGATTACACTGAAAGGAGTAGAAAACGAGACGAAAGTCGCCGAGTTGCGTGCTGACTTGACATCTTCTCTGTCTGCAGTCATTTTCATCAACAAATATCCTGGAAAAGTGATTGATATCGAAGTGACGGTTCTCTCGGACGATGGAGGTGTTCTGTCAACAGCTATCATCGCTGTCACTCTCGGTTTGGCTCATTCTGGAATAGAACATATGGGACTGACAGCTAGCGCTCATGTGGCATTAAGGTAGCTGAATTTACTGAATTATTTCCCATGAAAACAATATTTTTCAGATCAAACGGCGATTATATCACCGACCCAAGCACATCTGAAGCAGAGGACGCTATCGGCGGAGTGACTTTCGCGTTCGTCCCAAATCTCGGGCAAACAACATGTGTAAATCTATACGGACGGATTCCTCTGAAAGCCACGTCACCACTTTTGGAATTCGCGAGACAACGAGCGATTGCACTGGTTCCGACGATTCACAAAGCGGTGGTGAACAGTGTAAAGGAGAGAAAATAATGGGAAGAGTGCAAGCGCGCCCCAGTGAACAATGCAGAGATTCCTCGTCTCGACTGAGTAAATAAGTGTCTTAGTCATTCCGCTGTTGATTTTATGCCTTTTTCTTCTTCTCGTTGTGTTATTTGTTACCTCCATTTCTACTATATTTTCGATAAATTCATTTCTTTCCCTTTTTGAATTGTTTTCTCTGTGTTATTCCGTTCAAAATTGTCGTCTAATACCTTTTTAATTACTCTCTCTGAATTCCTTCTTTTTACTACTCAATCTTCAGTCATCTTCCACTTCATTTCTCTTCAAAGATGATCATCTTGGAGCAGAACAACAGAATCATCATCGAGCTTCTCGAGCAGAAGTTTGCGAATGCGAAAGAAGGGTTAGTCCGCATTAAAAGTGTTCTGAAAATCGAAACAATAGTTTCAGTGCGAAACCAGAATCAGTCAACGTCACATTCGCCGATTTCGACGGTGTTCTGTATAAAGTGTCGAATCCGGATGGTGTGAAGACGAGAATCATTGTAAGAAAATTCTTTAGAAAAATAGGAGAATTACGAAATGCAATGAAGTTCTCAACGCTTGATTTTTGTCTCTGTTTAACACTGCGAACCGAAAAAGAAAGTCGTTCAGGCGTGTTTGTATGAAAATCTACTGGAAATCTCGAAATTCAACTTGTTTTCTCATAATTTGTTATTTCAATCAAAGTCTTCTGAAGTTACAAGAAATCTCGACTTTGCAAGTTAAAAAAATCACAATATTTTCATATTTTCAGCTCAGCATTGCACTCAAATTCTACGCAGAACTTCAGCAGCATGGAGCCGATGATGTAAGTAATCGTTCTCTAGCCATTCCAATAATCGCTTTCATATTTTCAGTTACTTCGAAGAATCTACGGCGGACACATGCGCGCGACACCCGAATCCGGATTCAATGTGACGCTGGAATACGATTTGAGTGCTCTGCCTGACAATACGTCAGAATTGGTGCAGAAGGCGTCGGCATTGAAGCGAAACTGTTTCGCATCGGTCTTCGAGAAGTATTTCGAATTCCAGGAGGCTGGACAAGAAGGACACAAAAGGGCTGTGATAAACTATCGAGAGGATGAGACAATGTGAGTTGGCACAATCACTTTTTCACAACCGAATTCATGATTTTTAGGTATATTGAAGCGAAGGCGGATCGCGTCACCGTTATCTTCAGTACAGTTTTCAAAGACGCCGACGATGTGATCATTGGAAAAGTGTTCCTTCAGGAATTTCGTGAAGGACGTAAAGCGAGTCAAACGGCGCCAGCGGTGCTCTATTCACTCGGGGAGCCCCCGTTGGAGTTGAAGGATTTGCCAGGAGCACGAGTTGGTGACAACGTTGGATACATAACATTTGTACTGTTCCCGAGACACACCAACAAGAAGACCCGAGACAATACGATCGATTTGATTCATTCATTCCGTGACTACCTTCACTATCATATCAAGTGCTCGAAAGTTTATCTCCATACCAGGATGCGCGCGAAGACTACCGACTTTTTGAAGGTGTTGAATCGGGCTCGTCCAGAAGTGAAAGGAGAGAAGAAGACGTTCCACGGAAGAACATTCCAGACTCAGTAAATACTCAATTTCCTCCGTTTTCCAATGTTTTTATCGCTTTAAACTCCCCATATTTATTGTATCCTACATTTTTCCTATTCTGTGAGGTTCGTGGTCTATATCTTACATTATTCATGAATTTGTATTTAGTATCACTTTATTATTACCCGATTAAGGAAATAGTTGTGCAATGGGTTCAAAAGAATCGGGAGGAAAAGGATAATTAAAATGCAAACGTCGTGAATCACTGACATATAGGTTTGAAAAGAAATATTTATATTGGATCAAGTTTCAAATGAGTTCTTCTTCTTTCTCTTCCGGAATCACCGGATGTCTTGGGATCCATGAAGACCAACTCCTGGCATCTTCGATGGCATTCTCCATTTGCCCCCTCGTGAAATCATGCCTGATACGCAAGTGGTTTGCCATGTGATTCAAGAATCTAAAAATGGTTTAATTTAAGTTAAATCAAGAATGCATTATTCAGCTACGTACCGAATCTTTCGTGAACAATATCCACATTTGAAATTTTGAGATTCCATTTTAATATTATTGAAGTTTCTATGATATAAAATTAATTTGATAGTAGAAATGAATCAATGTTTTAGAAAAATTCTATAAACAAATGAAAAAAGAAAAGTAGACGAAGGAGTCAGGTTACGGTAGGCGGAAGTGAACAATTTTTTTGCAATTCTTGCGAAGTTCACGGATTCTTTCTTCACTTCTGAATCGATCCATATCAAAAAACCTCAATTTTCTCATTAAAAATGAGAAATGTGTGAGTTTTCCAGAGTGAAAGAAATCTTATTTTACAGCCCTCCATCCTCCCCCTCCCCAAAAACTTGTCTAACCTTCAAAGTTCTCGAAAAGTTCTGAAATGACGTCATCCAGTTTAGCAAGAAACAGTTCAGGAGTCTGAAACTATCAAATACCGACGGATCGAAAGCCTACGCTCTCAGTCATTTTCTGAGTATTGAATCAGATATTCTCAATTTTCAAATGAGAACAGCTCTGGAGCTGGAGAAACCGATATTTGTCCTAATTTCTTCAGAAGGATCCCACGGCAATCAGAAGATAATTAAGACTCATTTAGAGAGCATGAAGCGAGCAATGAATTTATTGAAGGCACATCGGTGAGTGTTCTCTTTGGCACTTAAAACCATCTAATTTTTCCATACTTGTCAAGGCCCGGCCCGGGAAGGCCTGAAGGCCAGGCTTCAAAAAATGACATTTTTTCCTAATCTTCTTTGAAATGTTTTAAATTTTTCATCGAAAATGTGACCATTTCTGATGATTTTTCAGCATTTATTCTAATTCTTCTTTACCCATAATCTTCGTCGTTCCTCTTTACATCAAAGTCAACTGACCCCATTTCTCGGTTTTTTGTGGATACCATTGGAACTCGACATACAAATATGAGATATCTGGTTGCTTTCCATCAATCCATCGTTTCAAATAATTATTCAATTGTTCTGGATTCAAATTGCAATGAGAGGATCTCTCGTTCCGAGATAATATCAAACTTTCACACCTTGCTCCAATTAAATTTTGAAAGGTGAACCAATTTTTAGGAGTGTGTATATTTAGGAGAATGTAACGTTCTTCTGAGTTATTCGCTGAAATTATGTAAACTTGAAACACAAAAAACGAGAAGAATTGTTCATCTGTACATTTGCGATTGTTCCCAAAGATAAACACTTGCAATTCGAGTCCTTGTCTAAAAAATTATAAACAATATAATTTTCAGAAACACTTCCTTTTAGCACTGAAAAAGGGGCAAAAACTGCGACCAATTACTTTGACGACTGATATCTTCTTAGGATGTGCTCGTACGAAAAAGTTGTCAACTACAAAAATGAAGCTCTACTTGTGATCTGTATAGTCCACTAACAATTAATATTGTGAGACTATCGGGGAGGCCGTGTCACAGTCACAAAGTAGATCATTTTCAACTGGAAACTGCAATTGTCGTTGGAAGCATGAAATATAGTATGATTGAAGTTATTCAGAATAACGGAGGAGAGACCAGTTATTGAGTTGTGCATGGTTTTTTCGGGTTTTTGAATAGTCAATAATGTTTTGGAGTTCTTTCTTACTAGTAATATGCGTGAAAAAACGAAAAAATCGAGGGTGTCTTATAATTTTTGGACTTTTTTTTTTTTTTTTTGGAAAAAGTGTTTTTTTGAGGTCACGTGCTGAGATATAGGTTCTTTTTTCTAGAAATTAGTTTGTAGGGGTTTTCAAAGATTCTGAATCGAACTGCATTCACAGTTTTTCCAGAACACATCTCATTTTCTCGGAACCTTCGATTTAGGGGGGTGTCTTAACATTATTGGACGCACTGTATTGCAGGCGATCTACCACTGCTGCTGGAACACCGCTTACTGCAGTGTCGAATGCCAACAAGGTCACTGGCAGACCCATCGCAAGTTCTGTCGGAGAAAGAAGGGAAACAATGCAGGTGGCCAAGGAGCGCCAGGAGCTAATGCTGCTCAACAAGCAATTGCTCAACAAGCTGCACAACAGCAACAATAAGATCTTCCAATTATCTCAAACATCCATTCGCTTCTTCATTGAACTGTTTACTTGTACTCTACCACACTTCTTTCTCTTATCCTGTTTAACACATACTAAACTGACTCAATTTGAAACAAGACATTGCCCATTCCCATAGATTTTCCCCTCAAAGATGCCGATCTCTTTCTCGTCTTGTTTCTCCGATGATCGGTTCAAATGTAAACTTGTCGAATTATTTCTTGAACTGTAGTATACAGTACCGCTCAAAAGTATATTAAGTTTTGCCTTTTTCAGTTGAAAACGCCAAACTTTGAGATAGTGTCATGGTAATAATTGATGGGGCAATAGCCCCATCAAGTACATTTTTTATGGATCATACAAATCAAAGGTAGAGCTCCATTTTTGTAGTTGACAACTTTTTTGTACAGTCGCTACCTAGCAAGTTACTTATCGTCGAAGTAATTTCTCCATCAAATCGACTCTTTTCAGTGCAAAATAGTGCGATTTTTGAGCTGTCCCACTTAAAATGACTATAACTCTCTAGGGAGTGACCGTACAAAAAAGTTCTTAACTACAAAAATGAAGCTCTACCTTTGTTCTAAATGATTTCTTAAAAATCTACTTGATGGGACCATCAGTATTACCATGACACACTCTCAAAATCGGACCTTTTCACTGAAAAACCCAAAACTTAATATACTTATGTACTCTTCCGCTCCAATCTTTCCCGCTTGTAGTGTGTACTGTCTCGGCGAAGTGGCTTGACCATCTTGAGCGGTACTGTATACTGTTTTTTTGTTGACTAAACTGCCCGTTTTTATGTCCGCGGTATTTTCGGAATGGATATTTAAGTTTCTGCATTTTTCAATTGACCTCCAAATTCGCGCTCATCTTTTCGCAAGTTACAGTTTAAAGTTTCAGTGTTCTTATTAGTTCTTTTCCGTCAAACTTTCATAATTTTCTTTTTACTATATATAGTTTTTATCTTTTAAATTTACTGTTTTTGTTGGCAATAAAACATTTTCTTGAGTTGTTTGACTTTATTTGATTATTTGAGAGAAAATTTCAAATAATTTTTGGTCAAATAAGTTTTTTTGAAAATCAAATTCAAATATGATTTGATCAAATAAATTGTTTAGATAAAATATTCAAACATTATTTGGTCAAACAATTTATTTGAACTCTCAAACAATGCCCAGCCCTGATCGGAATGAGCTTGTACGGACTGGAATACGCGTTGGTAGATCATCTTGAGAACTTTAGTGCTGAATTAATGAAATAACTCACATGAGACATTATTCAGAATGCGTCAACATGCGGATGTGGAGATCAACGAAAAAAAGCAGATAGTGAAATTCGAGGAGAGAAAGGATGGTGGCATCGATTACGATAATGTTAGTAATTATGAGAAAGCTCCGAAAACTCAAAATTATTAATTTTCAGACGGCTGAAAGAGATGTGAAGATGTTGGAAAAGTTGGATAAAGAGAAAACGATGATCGATCTCCTTTCAAAAATGTCGGATGCTACCGAAGTGCTAACAAACGCATGAATCAAGAAGTACAGAGAGATCACGAAGAGCACAGATTCGGAAAGCAGCATAGAAAGACTGTATACTAAAGTGAAGAGTCAAATCTTCAAGAATACGAAGTTCGATATGAGAACTAAGAACAGAATGTTGTTTGTCTCAAAGGCGAGCATTAGTTGATGAGCATCTCAAAGAGTAAGTGCATCGAGTTATTCAACTTTCCACGATTCAAATTTTCAGACTTCGAAAAGATGGTGTTGTGGTTTTGGACAATAGCAAAAAGTCAATCAAAAAGTACAGCTCATATGATGGGAGTTTTGTATTGGGAAAACCAATTGAAGATAGAGATAAAAGGAGGCAAGTGGATTCAGAAGATTCGCTGGAATCTCGTATTGCAACAATGCTAGTAAATGACGAATCTGATGCAAATAGTGATTTCACTCTGCGGAATGATCAGAACACCGGCAATGACGATGCCTCGCCTCCCAGTACAAAGTAAGGCATTCTTGATGATTATTGAACAGCACAACTTCATTTTAATATTTTCAGTCCTCCGTATTTCTTGAAAGAATCGGAAGAGAGAATCGGAGTGAAAAGTGTTCTGCAAATTCTCAGTGAATTCAGTAGATCTATCGAACTTCCCGAAGGACCAAACTTAGCTTCCATGGAAGAAGTTTTGATTGAAGTGGAGAATACATATCGAACTAAGAAAGACAAAAAGATTCTCACTTCCACAATTCTCATGTTGTTGTATGTGGAGCTATTCAAAAATGTAAACTCAGCCACCGCGATGCCATCAACAACCGATGAATTTCTGAATCTCGAGAAGTACCTCAAAGGATTTCTCGATTCTCTTCGTTACATCCAGTAGGAGGAAGTTGAGAAATATCGAGCTGGACTGAAGAATACATTTTCTATTTTTGGAAGAACCAAGAAGGTAAATGAATATAATTAGTTTGATTGATAGTTTCCGCTTATTTTTCAGATGGTTCCCATCGTTGATGTTATCGGCAATGTCCGCTCAGTGCTCAAGTTCGTTGTCGACTACATGAAAAACGATACGGCAGAATTGAGCGAGAAGTCGAGGAAGAGAATAGTAAAGAATACCTAGAAGAAGCGCTAGGAAAACAAATGTTGGATATACTGTGGAATAAATCAAATAAAGGTTACCTGTATTCGAAAAAAGTATCTTGTTCTAATAAAATCATTTGAATTAATCACAGCTTTAAACTATCAAAAGTATTGTCATTCGCATCTTTTTTGGATTCTTCCTGCGATGTCAGCAGTGCACAGAATATACTCACGTAGTCATCTTTCATCAATTGACTTCTCAAACTGTCGACTTCCGCAATATTTCCTATCAATCCCATCATGTTTCGAACCAGTTATCTCTCAATTTAATTGCATATATTTTTGACATGTTAACTCATTTTGCATTTTTTTCCCATTTGACTGCATTTAATATTTTTCTGTGATCTCCCATGAATATTTCGATGTTTATGACGATACCCATCTCCAAGAGCATATCACCACAATTCGCTTAGTTTCTCGAATTTGCTTGATTTTCAACCTAGAAACCATTTCTTAAGAAGAAAGTGCAAGGTACAACATGGATGTGAATGTGGTTCAATGATGGAACTATGAATTATGAAAAAGGTAAGAACAGGGATGTGCAGGTGGCTAGGATGTGACAATGCGTCAAAAAAGGGTAAACACAGGGAATTGTGGGGTTTCAGGAAGTGAAAGTATTAACAAAAGATTACTAGATAGATAAAACATTACAATACATTTCCAAGGTTTGGATAGAACAGAGTAAAACAATGAGAGAGAGAAAAGCTTATATCATGCACGAACTTGATCTTTTACGACATCGCTTAACGATCGGCTCGACATTTTTCTGTCCGAAGAAGCTGTGGAGTCCAGCAATTTCAGTCCATCTCATCATATCTCCGGTCAACGGCTTCTTTATGTCTTCAAGTGTGCTGAGACGACTTTTGATGGCATTTTCTGGGGGGGGGGGGGGGGGGGGTGTCCGTAATTTTCAACAGGAAGGAATTGTCGCTGTCTGAAAAATGAATATTTAAAATCAGAGATGATATTGAATATAGTATACATTTCGGAATATCATCTTCATTGTTCTTCAGCTCTTCTGCAAACAGGACCATCTCACAGCTCTTGTACTCTTCACTGACAACTTCTCGCTTCAGAAGTGTGAGGAGTTCCGGTGGAGTCAATGTAGGTGACTGAAATCATTTTAAATAAAGACTGTCTCTCGAATGTGAAAATACCTCGATTATAATCGGGAATCCTCCAAGTCGAAGCGGAATCAGTGGCTCGGTTTCATTAAGAATTCGACAGATAAAAGATGACTAACGATTGGAGCAGAATCCATTGTCTTCAGGAAGTAACATTCAACGGATACCATTCAACTGTCATACAATGTTGGCCAGCACGAGAGAGAGAAAGAGCACTGAACCGATACGATCCTGTTCCTTGGTGCATGAGAAGTCTAGCTTTAAGCATCATTCTGATCATGTGACGATCTTCATCTGATGACAGATTCTCCATGGCGTGTTTTATTTTCTCTTCAATGTCGGCCAATGTTTTGCATTCTCCTCGAACGATGGCGAGAGCGTAAATATCAACAGAAAAGTCGAATTGATTATTTAACCCGTATCTTCTTGGTGCAAGTTCAACTCCAACACTTTTCACGTTCATCGCATCGATACCTTTTGAGATTGTGAAGCCATTAAAATGGCTGATTTTGAATTGAACATTTTTTCCGAACAAGATATTGTATTTTCCTTGGAGAATGCCATACGTGTGGATATATGAAAGTCCTTTCAGAACGTCGAACAAAATGCTAAACGAAAATTTGTAGTTTGAAGAGGACTATTTAAAACTCACCGCTTCCAACTGACACCTTCATTTGTGATTTCCCAACGAACTTCGTTGGCAACGAAGAGTTTGTGGACAATTCTCAAATACAGACGAGATGCGCACGTTGCCAGAGTTTGGGTCGTGGCTGTAGAAGCAGTCGAGCATCGAGACGATGTTTTCATGTCTAAAAATACAAAAAGGTTTTACTGGGAGAAGATTTATTTGAATCTTGAACGTTTAAAAATTAAAATTTTGAAATAACCAACAAGAAAACTCTTACCGGATGTACCCTTGAATGAAGCATTTGTTTTCATGATGGAAATCTTTGATGAGTGATTCGACGCTCTCACTTGTCTCCTGTAAATATGAAAAAATGTTATTATTTCTGAATAATTTGAGTATCACCGTATTGTACACCACGTTTTTCACAAAGTAATATGTACTTTTTAGCTTGAAAAAGAAGGAGCGCTGATTGAGATTCTCGCCTGCTGGAATCGGCACCATTCCGAATCTTCCATTGTCAACAGCGTGAAGAAGTGTAGAGAACTGAGACAAATTAACGGCTTCATCAGCCGTTTTTTTCCACAATTGTGACGTCTTGTAGAGGACAGTAACCTCTCTTTTGATTCAATTCGAACGACACTTGGATTTTTTCCAGGTGTTCGTCCAAATTGTTCAGTCTCTTGAACTCGACAAGATGCACTGCACTCGGAATCGATTCATCTGGTTCCCAAGTTGTGCTGTTTCGATCCAAGCCTAGCCACTTCACCTGAAAAGTATTTTTCTTTAAATAAAGAAAAGCAAAAATTTACATTGAAATAATATCTGCTGGTGACGTAGGTATTTCTCGAGTTTCTCTTGAATCGGGATCTCTGCAAAAATTCCGTGAAAATGGCAGCGAACTCTTTGTTTTTCTGATGGTAGAACTGTTCGTATGCCCCTTCAGACCTGAAAAAAAATAATTAGTGAAGTCTATTGTCGAAATAAAAAAAGTGATACCCCGGTGTTTGCGGACTTAATGCTAATTTTTAAAATTTTGCATTAAGTCCGCAAACACCGGGTATCACTTTTTTTATTTCGACAATAGTCTTATAACTTTTTCTCACCTGATGAAGTCGATCAGTCTCTCGATCTCATACTCTTCGTTTGCCATTATTATTACTTCTCGGCTTCAAGTTGTTCTGAAAGTTTGATATAAAGATGGAGATGGCAAGAGAAACGGTAAGAAAGTAATCGAGCTGGGAATAAATATGAAGAACAACAAACTGGGAAGAGAACAAAATGAACCGGAGAGAGCACTTAAACGAGTTCAGGCCGCTGTTTATTACGTGAAATGATATTTTTTGCAAAGTAAAATGCGATTAATCGAAACATTACTTGTCGAAAATCTGCGAACATTAGATCCGGAAGTTCGGAAATTACTGCGATCTTGAAGACTCGCAACCGGAAATTTCGAAACCGGACATTGCGCAACAGGATGATACCTCGAAACAAAATAATTTCGCTTTCGAAATGACCGGTTGCGAGTTAGCGAATAATAAGTAGCAGTAACAACAACAAAAAAATTATTGTGAAATGTTCGAATCAAATTACAGTTTTTCGCGACCTCAAGATTTGAGCTACCGCACAGGAACAAGTTTGAGGATTAATTTAATATTTTTCAAATGTTTTAAAACATTATTTAATTGTATTTTAATGTGAACTTACAGTCTTTTATGTAAAAAATAAATAAGGAAACTGAAAAATGGTAATAAAATAAATAAAGAGACCGTACGAATCGGGAAGAAACGTAATTGGGAAGAAACGAAAGCGGAAGAACCGAAACGGGAAGAAACGAATCGGGAAGAACAGGCTAAATTTCTGCAAACATCTTCACGTCAAATTGCGGAGTTTACCGTAATCCAAAATTAAGAAAAGATTTTACTGGCTTATGCGCTAAATTTTGTGTCAAAAATAAAGCTACGAAACTAAAAAATCGATTTAGAGCATTGTGCGCAGCCATTACTTTAGCCAAAGTCAGGAAAACTTGCGGAAAACTGTTCTTCCCGTTTCGCTTCTTCCCGATTCGTTTCTTCCCGTTTCGTTTCTTCCGCTTTCGTCTCTTCCCAATTTCGTTTCTTCCCGATTCGTACGGTCTCTAAATAAATTCACAGTCTGGACTACGGTACGTAGTTGTGTGCAATACATTTCAATTTACGTGATGCATTGCCACGGTACCACCTCCGTTCATTCTATTTAACGAGTTTTTCTCTGAGGCCGTACCGAACGGGGAGAAACGAACGAGTGAGAGAAACGAAACCGGGAGAAATGGCGACGAGTCGTTTTTCGGGCGGTACATGTTTTTTAACTGTGCGCAATGTTTAAGAACATGAATTTGAAAGTTAAATTCACACATTTCATGTGATACACACATTCTAACGAAGACAGTGGCATTTATCACTTTCAACTCATATTTTGCATTTTTCACCGCCATTTCTCCCGGTTTCGTTACTCCCGGTTTCGTTTCTCTCACTCGCTCGTTTCTCCCCGTTCGGTACGGCCTCTTTTTTCGGTACCACCTTCTTTCATTCTAACGAAATTTTGCGAAAATTACAGTTCATTTTCGAGAAAAATTCGTTATAATGAAAGGAGGTGGTTTCGAAAAAATCGCCGTGATTGCACACTGCATTGTCATTTTTGTAGATTTGGCATTGTGTACACAATTGTGTCTATTGTTTTTTTACTGTATCTGTTCATTTTTCGTTCCAAAATTACTTTTTAATACGAAAAATCAATGAAATATCAAAATGGCTCTTTACAGGCATCAATGCAAACTACGCAATCAGCACAATGTTCTTCAAATCCCATGCGGCGAGACATTAGTATTCAAAATGACTCAATGTATGTGATATTCTCCTTTTTTCTTTTGAAAACATAATTTTTCATTTCAGAAGGTCATCTCCAACTGACCAAACAAGAGAACAGCAAATTCCACAGTCACAACCACCACCCACGCTCTCTCCTCCCTATGAAAATGATTTCCCGCATAGCTGAAGGTAATTAAATTCTCCAAACTTCACATTTGAAACGTTTGTTTTCAGTGATTTTCCTCCGATTCTCCATGCAGAAAAGACGGATCCACTATTCACCGAATTGTTGTCTAACTTTTTGATAAGTGAAGGAATTCCATTGGAAGTATCAAGAGATTCAACATTTCGAGACCTCATCCGTCATTTCAACCCGAAATGTGAAATTCCGACAGACAATTCGATGACGGAATACATGCAGAAACACTATGTTAAACCGTTGATTAATTATCCGAAAACTGTTGGACCAATTAGTGTGACAATTGATATTCATGTCGATTTGGATGAGAAGTTTCTCGTTTTTTCGATTCATTATTTTGAGGATATTTATGAAAGGAAAAACGTTGTCTATTTGAAGAAAATATCAAATAATGAGTGAGTTTTCTCCTAATTTTCTTCGTAAATAAGATAAGCGAAATCGACATCCGACGGCAGAGATTTTCGGAAATTTCGGACACTTTTTGAAATTTTTTCCGTCAGAAAATTTACGAATTTTTATTACGTAAATTTTCTCGGAAAAAGTTTGGTTCCGAAATTTCTAAAATTTCAAATAATTTCGTGATGATAAAAAAAAAAGGAATTTGTGCGGAATGGAAAAATATGTTTATTGATTTTGACTAGTGTAACTCGGTCCGAGTTTCCGAAATTTCCAAAATTTCTGAAAAGAATAATTCGAAATATTTCCGAGTTACGAAATTTCTGAAATTTTTTGTTCCGCACAACCTTGTCTACCACAATCATCGTTCCTTTCTTTTCCAGAATTGACGCCATCAACACTCTCATCACAATTCGTCGTGCAGTAAACAACAACTCTTTTAGAGATGTGAAGTTCAGTAATTCAGTCGGTTTGAATGAGGAAATCCTCCGAATGACTGGGTCTAGAGAGCTTGTGAAGCGATTTCATATCTGTTTCTATCGGAATATGTCAAAGTTTGTTTTGAACTTGCTGGGAATTGACATCTTTTCACACGGATTGGATGTATTAAGACTATTTATTCAATTTATAAAAGGCAATCCGGATTTATATCGCAAGTTTGCATAGTATGTACGATTGTCTGTTACTTTATATATTATGTTTCCTTTTTTCCAGCTTCCAATCTGCAAGGAACCAAGAATCAAACCTGCCATCAATGGACAATGACTCGTGGGAAAACACATACATTCTTCTAACAAAATGTCTTCTTCTCCACAGTCTCCCAGACTCCGAGTAAGAACTGCAAGGAAATTTTTGATCTACCCTCATGAAACGAAAAATTTGAGAAATTTGCAGGTCTAAAACGTTATTACTTTAATTTTTAGCGTAAAGCTCAAGGTCAGAAGTAAGAAAATTTCAGTTTTAGAATTATTCTGAAAGCATTATCCAACCATTCAATTCAAAAAATCCTGGTTTCAGATACTTTTTCAAGTCGAAAAGGCAATTTTTTATTTTGATTTCGGAAAAATCTACGGGATTTGTTCATTTCTTAACATTATCCAACGAATGATAGCTCAAATCGTGCTCCGGAGTATTTTACACATTTCTGTAGGACGGTTTTTCAATTTGCTCATTAGTTTTCGAGAAAATAACAAAAAATTGAAAGAAATTCGGAATTTGATCGATTTCTCAAAAGCTAATGAGCAAATTGAAAAACCGTCCTACAGAAATGTGTAAAATACTCCGGAGCACGATTTGAGCTATCATTCGTTGGATAATGTTGAGAAATGAACAAATCCCGTAGATTTTTCCGAAATCAAAATAAAAAATTGCCTTTTCGACTTGAAAAAGTATCTGAAACCAGGATTTTTTGAATTGAATGGTTGGATAATGCTTTCAGAATAATTCTAAAACTGAAATTTTCCTACTTCTGACCTTGAGCTTTACGCTAAAAATTAAAGTAATAACGTTTTAGACCTGCTAATTTCTCAAATTTTTTGTTTCATGAGGGTAGATCAAAAATTTCCTTGCAGCTCTTACTCGGAGTCTGGGAGACTGTGCTCGTTAGTTGTTTAGAAAGTTTTTTTGAATAATTTTTCAATTTTTGCAGCACGAATCATTCATCGATTTTTGCGAACAACACAGAATTCGTTTATACATTACCAATATGGTCTTCAATCATCTGATTCATCTGCAACGTCTCCTTAGACAATGCGTCTACTACTGTAGATCGTTGAGCACTTCGAGTAGTTCTATATCTCAAATTATACCTGCAATCGAGGGATTACGACGACTGATTGATAGGGAATTTCCATTTCAACAAGAGAAAGTTCATGAATTGTTGGATTCATCGTTCGGGAACTATTCTAGAAATTGTTATGAAGTAGCTGTTTTATTGGATCCATTATTCTCATACACTGACATTTTCCCGGACGAAAAGTGGAAAGATTTGGAGAATCTAGTCATTGACGAGTTCGTCAAGACCAATTGGAAATGGACGGTACATTTTGGATGCCAAAATGATGAATTCGAGAGAGCGAAAGACTTTCATCACCTCGGAAATTATGATCTATCGGCAATTTTCAATGAGAGAACGTCCTAAAGAATCCGATTGTCCATTTCTCTGGTGGGCGGAGCGTCAATCTCAATTCGAGTTTTTATCTGTGATGGCTAGAGAATACTTTTCGTGTCCAGCAGTATCCATCGATGCCTCCTTCTATTTCTCGGAAGGCGGAAAGCTTCATAGATTATGCGAGATGTATTCAGGACAGCAATTAGAACAAAGTCTCAATCTCGCCGGATCTCATCAAGAGTTTCGAGGAAAAGGAGCGTCAGAAGATGATTCTACCTACAGTATGATTGAGAAATTGGATGGGTTGACACGAAATTCGAAACCCGAAACATCATATTTTCAACCTATCATAAAAGTCTTTGTGCCAATCTTGCTGCCATCAAACAAACATGAAGCAACAAATTTTCTAAATGGATCAATGGAGGAATCACAGCTAGATGTGAAGTTGGAGCCATTCGATTCAGAAGAACAATATTTCGATACGAGAACTGCGCCAACTAAACGTAAAAGTGGTCTACCGAATCAGATGACCGAACCACGTTCACGTTGCACTATCTGTAAAGAATCGAAGAAGTCTGAGTCACTCTGGTATTTCGGACGAACAGTTGAACGACTTATACTTGTTCTTGGATGTCTGTCTCGAGGATTTTTCACTGTCATGTGCGCCGAAGAAATAATGAGAAAGAAGAAGAGGTTTCATGTATGCAGCTGTCATATTCGGGAGACTGTTGAGGAGATTTATGAAAAGTTGGGCCTAACGATTCCGGAAGATCTCTATTCATGTTCGATGGAGCTATTCGAGAATATATTTAATTCTGTAGCACATTTGAATCCTGGAATGACCAAAGAAGAGTTTCAAGAGGCGCTTTTCGAATTCTTCATCAAATACGAGCATGTAAGAGAAGAGAATGAAGCGAGACCCCAATTATCATGGAATAAAGTTGTGAAAGTAAATGAAGAGGCGGATTTTGAGCGGGTTCAAGACGATTGTAACGACGAAGACGAAGTTGATCCATTAAGTCCAGAACTAATTAATTCCATCACAACATACGATCTATCTACTCCCAGAAATCGTCGATGTACAATCTGTAGGCTATTGAGAGCTCCAGGTGATATCAAATCATTCATAAGATAATGTGATCGACTACTGATTATCATCGGATGCCTCGTTGTAGAATCAATCAATATTCGGCAAGCCGTGGGACTCATGAAGAAAACCAGTATATATGTATGCAACAGTCATATTCAGGAGACTCATAGAGAGATTTATAAGAAAATGTACTCGGCTGACTAGGGAATGGCTCACACAATGTTTGGAGATACACAACATGATGTATATCGTTGGAAAGCTGACGTTTCCCTGATTCCAAATCTATATTCAGTTTTTGCAACGGCGCTCCCAGTTTCGAGAAATCCGGCTCCAAAGTTTGGGTAAATTTTAGTGCTAAAACTCAAGTTGCCAGCCCGCGTGTTGAACTAACACCTAAACCCATTCGGGGAATAGATAAGTCAGCGGTCGAATGGTCGAGGGGGTTACATGTTGGGGTAGGAGGTGGACACTCTATGGTTCGATTCCTTGCTTTTTTTCCTTCTTTTTTTATTTTTGTAATATTAGTTTTTGGATCCCATGGTCACCACAATGTGCCAGAAATGGAGGTTTTGAAGATTTTCCAGTCTATATTGACCGTCTACGACGTTTTAAGAAAAATAAATTTTTCAAGAAAATTAACTTTTCTGCGAGTCCATGGCGAGAAGGCACTTGGGATTTTTTTGAAAAATTTATCTTTCAAAGTTAGAAAAACAATAGAAAATTTGTTTGGTATTTGATTCCATCATGTTTACATGGTAGAGATCTACTGACTACGACTAACTTCGAATCACCAAATATGAAGCAGAGTAGTTGCTTCACAAATGTATCTACCGGCGGAACAAGAAAAGTAAACTTCGGAAAAATCATTTTTAGCTTGTTTTCAAAAAAAAATCCCAAGTGCCTTCTCGCCATGGACTCGCAGAAAAGTTAATTTTCTTGAAAAATTTATTTTTCTTAAAACGTCGTAGACGGTCAATATGGACTAGAAAATCTTCAAAACCTCCATTTCTGGCACATTGTGGTGACCATGGGATCCAAAAACTAATATTACAAAAATAAAAAAAGAAGGAAAAAAAGCAAGGAATCGAACCATAGAGTGTCCACCTCCTACCCCAACATGTAACCCCCTCGACCATTCGACCGCTGACTTATCTATTCCCCGAATGGGTTTAGGTGTTAGTTCAACACGCGGGCTGGCAACTTGAGTTTTAGCACTAAAATTTACCCAAACTTTGGAGCCGGATTTCTCGAAACTGGGAGCGCCGTTGCAAAAACTGAATATAGATTTGGAATCAGGGAAACGTCAGCTTTCCAACGATATACATCATGTTGTGTATCTCCAAACATTGTGTGAGCCATTCCCTAGTGAACCGGAAGATCTTGAATTTGACTCGAAGATTCAGAAGATGATGACTTCTGTCACTCTTTTGATATCAGATATGAAATTATCTCCTCTTCGACGAATGCTCTACGAGTTTCTAATCAAATACAATTATTTGATGAGCTAGGAACAGAAATACATTCCGAAACCACTTCGAACACGAAAATCAGCATCGCATGATCTGGAAGAGATGGAGGAAACTGAAGAAAACGTCTCTCTTGATGGAGGCGAGCGTTTAGAGGATTCTGCTTACTATCCAGATGACTCGGATGATTCAACATGGCCAGATAAGAAGTACTCTCCAAAAGCTTCTACGTCATCTGCGAAAAAATCTAGAAAAATAGAGGATTCGGATGAAGATGGGGAACCGAGCGTCGTTAAGAAAAAGAAAAAGGTTTGTAGTGCTGATAAAAATGATTAGGAAATAGTTGTGTTTCTCAGGTAACCAAACGATCTTCGAAATAGAACGCCGTCGTATCATCTGCGTTATCATCAGAATTATCATTCATAATTACTAATTTCATTTTGAATCATTTTTTACTGTTATAATGTGTCACCCAGTGTTTCCCATGTTGTTCATTTTATGAAAATGTTTTTTTAATCACTTCTGCCTATTTATAAGAGAAATTTAGAGTATGATTCTCTAATTTTTATTTGAATTATTGAATTTGGGTGTCCTATGAACGAAGACACCGCCTCTTTTCGTTTCAAAATTTACCTAATTTTTTCTTTATAAGTTCCTAGTTGCCTTTCTTATCGGTAACCGTTTCGCCAGGTTTCGTGATGAGAGCTTTGAACGATTTAGTAAGAAATGGGGGAAATTTTACTTAAAAGGGGACACCACTATCCCAAAATTAAATAGTTTTGAAAAAACGATTCAGAAAGGCAGGGAAAATAAAAAAATACTCTTGTGGCCATGCCCGAAAATCAGTATGAAGCGAGTTATAAGGTCTTAAAATGCTAAAAATCGCTCCTCGTCGAGCAGTGTTCCAGTAGAAATTCTCTCGTCTGCACGTGAATGTTCATTTTTCGAAGATTTTCTTGAAAATTTTTGAAAAATTTTTCACATGCAGACGAGGAGAATTTCTATTGTAATATACTGATACACTGCACGACGAGGAGCGATTTTTAGCACTTTAAGACCTTATAACTCGCTTCAGACTGATTTTCGAACATGGCTCCAAGAGTATTTTCTCTTTTCCCTGGCTTTTT
Organism: Caenorhabditis remanei; assembly: GCF_010183535.1. Taxonomy (NCBI): domain Eukaryota; kingdom Metazoa; phylum Nematoda; class Chromadorea; order Rhabditida; family Rhabditidae; genus Caenorhabditis; species Caenorhabditis remanei. The sequence goes on along the minus strand of NC_071330.1, from coordinate 17,786,757 downwards.
GAATAATTACATATCAAAAACTCTTTAATTTTGGGATAGTGGTGTCCCTCTTTTATCTCTCATATTTCTTCTCTATTTGTTCTTGTAAATTTCTTTCTTTTTTCCAGATGGAAGCCAAATTCAAAGTCGGCGAGAAGATCGTCTGCCTTCACGAAAAAACTACTCCATACCCAGCAAAAGTGACAGCGATTCGAGTGGTTCGAGGTGTCGACAACTACAATGTTCACTACATAAGTTGGCATAGACGATACGATGAATTGGTTCCATTCGGGGAGGAGGAAGGGAAAATGTTCAAGGGAACACTGGAAGATTATAACAAGAATCACAACATCCCACCGGCGGAAGCAATGAAGAATCTCATTATTGGGAAGACGAGAACTCATCCGAAAGCAAGTGCTGATGGCAAGGAGAATCGAAAGGCAGGGCGACCAAAGAAAAAAGAACGAGGAGGATCCTCCAATCACATCCATTCAACATCTTCAGAACCCACTCATTCTGTTCGTCTTGAAGTTGACTTACCTCCAGGACTTCTGAAAGTTTTAGGAGAGGATCATAGTCTGATTGGAAGAGATTTCATTCCGGAATTGCCAGTGACTCACTCGATCGATATCATTATTGATGAGTATCTGGCGAAAGTGGAGAAAGATGAGAAGCGAGAACTGGCAGAGATTAAAGAAGGAGAGAGTGCGAAGAGGGAGAAGAATAAAGTATTGGTGAAGTATGCAGGAATCCGAGGTGCTATTAGACAGCTTGTCGAGATATTCAACGCGTGCTTGAAGTGAGTTGTGTATATTTTTCGAAATTAAAAAAATTATTTTCTCCAGTAACTTCCTGCTCACCGGAAAGGAGCGTTTCCAACACAGCGGACTTTTGCGCCAGGAAGCGACCAAAAAGCATATGAAGTTCAAGAGTGTCCTCGAAATTCCAATTGATGCTGTCAGGTGTTCCGAACATTATGGAATCGTTCATCTGGTTCGCATGCTGACGAAAATCGACGAACTTCTTCAAGTATCCGAGTGGAACGACTATTTCATGGAGGTGACCTCGAATTTTCTGGGTTTTCCTATAAAATTTCAACATTTTTTTGCAGAAGTTTATGGGCTCGATCCGCCAATTCGTCGTGTTTCTCGAGGCGAATCATTTGAAGTACTGGACAGCAGAGGGTGGCTACAGAACGATAACTGCCGACTGCCAATAAACAACGACCAGAGAGGAATGTTGATTTAAAATCACTAGCGTTTATATAATTCTCATCAATTACCATAGGTAGTTGTCACATTGTAATGCACTTTTTAAAGTTCACTTTTTTTGTTTACTTTTTTTAATATAAAATTTTCAAAACTCAATTTCTTTTTGTCGCATTTTTCAGTGTCTGTATATTCAAAATGGCGTTTTTTGAAAAAGATTAAGAAATTCTAGTTGACTTTTAGTTTTTTTTAGGAAAATGAAACATTTCGAAAAAATCTGGTATTGAGAAAGAACATTCCAGGCTAGGTAAATACTCAATTTCCTCTGTTTTCCAATGTTTTTATCGCTCTATCCTGCATTTTTCCTATTCTGTGAGGCCCTTATTCATAGTTTTGTATTTAGTATCATTTTATTATTACCCGATTAAGGAAATAGTTGTGCAATGGGTTCAAAAGAATCGGGAGAAAAAAGCATGATTAAAATGCAAACATCGTGAATCCATTGCGAAATTCAGAAAGCACAGAATTAGTGAGAGACATGGGCGGAATGAACATGGACACCTCCGTTGATCTCAACGTTGTGGACTCCTTGGGAAGAGGTACGCTCGACAAAGTCGGCGAAGTGGTTTCCGTTGACGAAGATCTAAAAGTCTATGGATAATTCTAGAATTCAGTCTGATTCAACTCACAGTAATGATTCCTCCGTTCGAAACGAACTCGACAGTATAGACCTTGTCGTGAACGAATGGAATCGGATGACGATCCTCGGACTCCCAATTCGATTTTCCACCGCGAGTCGAGTTGTTCACAACCATTCCCTCGTCGAAACGTGGATTGAAGTGAAAAACAATGTCATCTGGAGTATGGAAGTTGACGGCGAAGCAAGTGTCGTTGGCGTTTGGGACGACGACGAGACGGAGGCGGGATCCGTTGGAGAAGCCTTGAACTGGGATGTTCACTGGAGTGGTTGGGTTGAAGTACTCGCTGCGGAAGTTGATTCCGATTCCTCCTCCGATCATTGTTGGTCTGGAAATGGTTTATTGAATGAATTCTGGATATTTTCCTCGAATTGAAGACTTCAGGTCCTTAGCTTGCTTACAATACCAGCCCAGTTCCAGAGCATTTCCTAGTACGTGAAAAATGAAACAAGCCAAGAAAAAAAATGATGTGGCTTGTACAAAGATCGAAAAGCCAAAGTTGATAAGAGAGTGAAGAAAGCGAAAAAGTAAACAATAATTGAGAGGAGCAAAGAATAAGAAATAGTATGTCGGTTTCTATGACACTAAGCTGGAAATTCCAATATTATGACTTTTCTGTGGAAAATTCCAGAATCTGCATATTTCGAAATGTCCTAAATGTTTCTGGGTCGGCGCCTATAATATACAAGCGAAGGAATGGAAAATTGTGAAAAAGTAAACATTTTGTCATCTATTTATACCCCCGATAGAATGAGCGTGATTTATGAGTCATGACTGACAGGAGAATGTATTTATTGTCGAAAGTTTCTAGAGAATGCCTTGAAATGAATCACCCAAAAAAAGAGGAAGACTACAAATCAGTACATCAAACTCATCTCGCTTTTATGTGCTTGTTATCATCAAACGTCGAAATGACATTTCCATTTAGGCTCCGCCCCACTTTTGTTGATAAGTCTATGTTTGCTCTCAACAAAGGTTTGATCGAGAGAGAGAGAGAGAGAAAGAAGGTTTCGTTGAAGTACTTGGTATGGGAATGTTTGGGTGGAGAAGGATTATAGAACAGTTTACTATAAAGTTGAAGGTTGTACGTTTCCAAAAAAGCAAGAGGAAGGCTTTCAAAAAGGTCTGGTTTGAAAACGTCCCGGATTCGTTTCCGGTGATTGTTCTATGAAAAAGACGTCACTTTAATCAAAAGGACAAATCATCATTTTGATAACTAATCGAATTGATTGGGGGGAAATGGCATGACTCAGTGGAGAAAGTGCTCGGAAATGTAGTAAGCATGCACTCAACTGGATCAACCACATTAAAAGAAGACTGAAGTCACATTTTTATTGCAGATTATGATAATTCAGACAATTTTAAGAAACTTTTATTACTACCGCATATGCAAAAATCGCACACAGTTCCCGTTCTCCTGGAGCTTTGGTGGGAGAGTTTTTCCGAGCGACCGTGTAGTCCTCTCAGACAGTAATTCTAAAAAGAATCTTGCCCGAGAGGACTACACGGTCGCGTGGAAAATCTTCCACCGAAGCTTATTTTGAGCCAGGAGAATCGGAATTGTGGCGTTAATATGATTTCAGTTTTCCTTAAACGAGAAAAAAAGGAAACAAGCTATCTGATTATCAAAAAAACTACAACATATATTCAATTTTTGCCTCCGTGAACCGAGATATTTCAGTTATATAATTCAGAAAGTTCCTTAGTGAGCTCCTGCACTACGAGCCTTCTTTCATATAAAACAAATGAAACACAGGTGGTGATAGCCATTATTCTAGTTCGGATTCAGAAGTAGCTTATCAAATGGTTTCATCTTCCTATAAGAAGTCAATTGCCAAACATCGACCTGATGTCTCACAATGAAAACCCCTGTGGGCAGTCTCATCATCTATACACTGTCCGCTATTCTCCCAAGTTATTGATTCGTATTATTTGATTCTAAAAATGGAGAAATTTCCTCTACTACGTCTTCCAGCTGTTCCGTTGAAGAAAGTTGTAAAAGAACTAAACTTGTAAGTCACAGAAACTCAATTTATGTATAAATATAACTTTTTAATTTCAGCATACTACTTGCCTTGTGTAGTGAAAAAATGGGCAGAGTTGTTGCATCAATGCGCTTCAAAACTTCAGTTTTTAAAATCAATCATACAGCTGTGGAACAGAATATTAGTGTTTCTTTTAAGACATTGAATTTACAATGGAATTTTGTTGTTTCCAGTGATGCATCGGAATACAACTATAAATACACTTTTGAGGGACAGGCCATCAAATTCAAGTGAGTCGTGCCAAAATCAAACCATAGAGATTGAAAGAGCGTATTTTAAAACCTAAATTATGGACCTATTGTTCCGCGCAAAAGTACACGAGCCGGTGGTTTTGGCTGTAATTTTTTTCATTGTAGAGCTAGGGTTCTGAAAATTTGAGAAAAATTTTAGGGCACAATTGTAACACAAAAATATCTATAACTTTCCTGATAAATTTTCAAATATCGCAAGAGTACGAAAAATTGACTTTTAAGTTCCTGACATGGTTTTTTCGAAATAGATGTCTAAACGTGGGATAATGGTTATTTTTAGATTGATCGAGTCCGAATCTTTATTTTTGAGTTTGTTGTTTTACTAGCCGGCAGGAGTTTCGTGTATGCACAGATATTTTAAGTCAAAGGTCAAAACATGCAGATTTTCAAACCAAGAAAATTAAGAAATCGAGAAAGTGAAAAAATTTGAGATTTAACTTAAAAATTAAGTATATCAGATGCAACTCTGCTACAAATCCGTTTTGAAAACGGATTTGTAGCAGAGTTGCATGGGATTCCGACATCCAACTTCTGACTTCCGGATAAGAAATTGACACTTCCAAGCAATTCTGATATATAGGTCTTGAAGAAACGCTCTTTGGATCTCTACGGTTCGGTTTTAATGTCATTGATCCCCGACTTAGAAATTTCATTTTAATGTTCCTCACACTTCCTTTTAATGTTCCTCACATTTACAGCATTATTAGACTTCACTGGCGCTACTTCACTATCAATTCCTTGTGTGGTAGCCCAACTGCTAAGACTGTTGAACATTTTCTCAGAAAAACATTTGTCTGTGAAAACATAGATTACAAAATAGATGGTAAAGGATGTCCAAATATTGAGAACTACATTTTGGAAAAAGTGAACAAGGACCCGAATTGCAAGAGTTTATCTTTGGGAGCAATCGCGAATGTACATATGAACAATTCATCTCGTCCTAAGCCTTTCACTCAACCGATTAAAGAGGAAAATTTGGAATTTGTTTTCAAAAATTTAGTGGATCGAATAGAATTGATAGTTGTTGGTGATCCGGGGAAGAAATTCAGATACTATTACGTAAGCTAAGCTACAGTGAGAAGTTTTTTGTGTTTCAAGTTTACATAATTTCAGCGAATAACTCAGAAGAACGTTACATTACGCACTCCTAAATATTGGTTCACATTTCAAAATTTAATTGGAGCAAGGTGTGAAAGTTTGATATTATCTCGGAACGAGAGATCCTCTCATTGCAATTTGAATCCAGAACAATTGAATAATTATTTGAAACGATGGATTGATGGAAAGCAACCAGATATCTCATATTTGTATGTCGAGCTCCAATGGTATCCACAAAAAACCGAGAAATGGAGTCAGTTGACTGCAGGAATTGAGCTGCTTGACTTTGATGCAAAGCGAAACGACGAAGATTATGGGTAAAGAAGAAAAATTGAAATTTGTTTTAAATTTTCTAATTTCAGAGGTCCTTCCCTAGTAAAAATGCGGATGAACAATGATAAATTGAAATTTTGGGATATTCGGGCAACGGATGGGACAATGTCATGTATTGGATGTGAAGGAACGACGTTCTTGCTGAAAGTTTTTAAGTCTAAAGAATGAGCTGAAGTGAAATTAAAATGGAAGCCCCGCCCCTCTTTAGATTACCGTATTTATTTCTGAAGAAGAAATGTATTTTAAAAAAAGAATAAAGTGATTAGTTCGTCTTGATTGATTTAATTATTTTACAGAATAAAATATTCCAAAAAAACAAAGAAAGTTCGGGAAGGAACACAGTGACAAACGATAATTGAATGGGCTGTTGATGAAAGAATGCCCGTTTTTACAGGGAATGTCATAAAAAAGAAAAATCCAAAAAAATGTGAAAAGGAGATCACAAAATGAAAAGGTACCGTAGATAGAGGAATGCTGTGGGGAAGGAAGTAAAGGCTAACAATTTGATTCAAACTCCTGAATCGACACTGCTGGCTCTGTTTAAGAATGCACGGGTTACTGATCCAGGACGTTCACTTTCGGATAGCATTGGGTCGTGGTTGACTCCGTAGATCTTAATTGCTTTGCGGCCCATTCGTTGCAATAATTCTGATGAGACTTTATGGGCGGTTCGGAGAGAGGTATGCCATTCTTTAAGGGAGATTTCGTCCTGGAACGTTGAAGATATGGAAAACCAAGTCATAACTTTTTAGGGAGGTTCAATACTTCTTGAAAATGACAAGTAACATGACTAACAACCATGTTTCATATGAAGGTTGGGAACTGGGCACGCATATACTTTCGAACATGCTCTATTCAATGGCGCTGTCAGAATTTGCAAAGTTCGTCTCATTGCCTGGAAACGGGGGTCTAAAAATTGTGGAAGTCCCAGCGAATTCGCTGTGTTTTCTATTGAGAAAAGGAGAGTCAAGAGAGGGGTGCCGTACGGACAAAAATATGCTCGGATTACGAGAGTTTTCACAAGGGAAGTCTTTGGAGACGCCACTTTCAAACGACCTATAAGTTTTTTGTATTTTCGACCACGGGGAGTCATATTCTGCTGTCAAAACCTGCTAAATGTTTCTGCGAGTCTAGTTATAAGCTCTCAAATCTTTCACATTGTTAAGCTTGAATTCCAAATCGATAAGTAGTATACGCAAGATATTCTTATTTTTGCAACGTACAAGCACATGTGAAACTCTGGGGAACACAAATAGAGCCGCGCGGTGGAGTATATACCACCGATTCGGAATTCCATGTGAACAGGCTTAACCGTATGAAAAGTTTGAGAGCTCATAACTCGGCTCGCAGAGACATTTAGCAGGTTTTGACAGCAGAAATGGACTCTTCGTGGTAGAAAATACCTGCAACCAAATTTAGAGGTTGCTTGAAAGTGGCTTCTCCAAAGACTTCCCTTGTTAGACCGAGATTTCCAGCCGCCACAGGCGGACCTACCGAATTAGTCAAACAAATCTTCGGCTCCTTGAATCCATCTCTCAATTTCACAATGATCGCGTTCTCTCCTTTGATTGTTTGCATTTCGGCGCACACGTCTTCTATTTGATCCATGAATACCAACTAAATAATTTAATGTCTTTTAATAATTTGATTCCCTGTTTAGTTACCTCCGGCTTGGCAGTCAACGATTCCGGATAGAGTTCTAACCGAGATGGATACAGCTTTCCGTATTTTGTCTGCCATGCAGAAGTGAATGGACCGCCCAATTTTTTGATGTAGCCGTGAACGATGACGTCAGAGTCTAAATGAATGATTTCAGATGTCATAATAATTGTTATAATTAGTACCTTTCTCCTCAACCGCCACCTTGATCTTTTGCTTCGATCGCTTCTTACTCTCTGCCTTATCCGCATCCTGGTTTACCACCTCGAATATAGTCTCAGCTATCTCATTCTGCCATCTTTCAGATATCACTATGTTGAAGTTCTTGTACAGGTCTGAGTCTCCATCTTGCAATTTCACTCCTTTCACCTCGTCATCATCAAAATTTCCAATATCGAACGCATCAGCGGCGTTGACTTCTCCACGTGGCGGAATCAAAGGCGGCGTCATTCTTCTTAGGTAAACAGTCTGCCAATCCACATCCTTAAAGAATGGATGCTCCTTAACCTCTGTCGGACCTTTCCCTCTGCAACCTAGTCTATCCGGCACGTCCCGTTTCAAAAGTCCCTCTAACAGATCCCGACAATCCTTTGAAAGCCCCTCATTCGGCAGTTCAATGTCTTGAGTCAGTGTCATTTTATCAATCTCATTCTTGTCTTTGCTCTTGTGCTGACGGAATGGCGAGTGTCCTTTCAGCAGTTTGTACAACATGCATCCTAACGAGAACCAGTCAGCAGATGAATCGTAGGCGACTCCTTTGGCAAGCACTTCAGGTGCCATGTAGCCATGGGTTCCACTGGAATAGAATAGAATTTTGGCGTTGAATTTTTGAACTCCTAGCTCCCCCAAAAAACTAATCTTAAAACTCACACGCTGGCATGCGGTTTCTTTTTGGAATAATCACACGCGAGACCCAAATCGGAGACTCTCACATGACCATTCTCATCTAACAAAATGTTAGCCGGCTTCAGATCTCGATAGACCACAAAACGATTATGCATATGCTCGAGACCCAAAATCACTTCAGAAGCGTAGAATATCATTTCTTGTTCCGTAAATACTCCGTGTTGAGATAAGTGATAATGCAGATCTCCACCATTCATTAAATCCAAAATGAAGCAAAGTTTGTCGGGTGACTGGAATGCGTACGTCATGCACACAATGAATGGACAGTCTTGACCAGTTGATACAAGGCTCAACATGATTCTCTCGTTAAGAGCCAACGTTTCTCCCTGTTTCATTTTTATGCGTTTTTTGTCGAGACATTTCATTGCGTACCTGTAAATAGAGAATATTGTGTAAATGTAGGATAATTAGGATGATTACGATAATTAAAGTCAAATAACATTAGCCTAATAGCGCTCAACCGGCTGGATCTAATCGGAAGGTAGCTACGGCAAGATAATAACGCGGCGGATCGGGGAGCACCCAAGCTAATGCCTTGCCAAGAAAAACGATAACTCACATCTTTCCAGTGTCCGCCTTCCTACAACCATACACTTCTCCGAATCCACCTCTACCAATAATACGATGCACAGAGAAGTCATTCATCGTCAACTGCATATTCAACTCCAAATTCTTCCACTGACAAAACCGTGTGAACTTGTCAGATTCCAGAAATCGTTGAAATATATCTCCACGTAACTGATCGCAAATTTCCAGAACATATCGATGGAAAAGGTCGGGTGGCACGTTTTGTTTCAGGAGGTGGTATTGTACATGTTGCAACGATTCTTTTGAATAGTTCTGCAATATTTTCGGTTTACATTTTTCCCCAAAAAATAAACTCACATGAGCATGTGCTAACATTTCCACCATTATGTGATGGTCATAAATTTCCCGAGCCTTTGTTAGTCGCTCATCCGGTGTCTCCATTTTCTCATACTCTTTGATCTGTAACATTCTGTTTATGTTTTGTACCATGCGTTTTAAACTCACAGCTTCATAGAATTTGATCTGTGGACACGGGCTCTCCGATACGTTTTCCGCGTAGTCCTTCAACAGTAGAAATCCGAGTTTCTGATTGAATATCTTGTCGAACTTCATATCACCCGATTTTTCGAGAAATTTTTGCATTATGCTTCGGACACTGTAAATTAGGAAACAGTTATTATCAAGAGGCTTAGTTACTGTGGGAAATGTATCTAAAAGCGTCAACGTCACGCCAGACTAACGTACCTTGGATCAGGTAGAACGATACGTTTACTGGCACGGGCGGCTGGTTGACTTCGGCTCTTCTCCATCGCCATCAGGTAGCTGACATCAGCCAGCACAGCTTCCAAGTCTGCCATGTTTACTCTGGAAATTTTGATTTAAAGATAAGACTTTTCTTCCAGTAATGAGCAATATATTTTGAGATAGACAGAAAGAGAGAGAGAGAGAGAGGGTGAGGGAATAAAAATACAAAATCTGAAAGGAAGAAGCGGGGAGTGAAGGAGAGGGAAAAGCGGGGAGAGAGAGAAAAATTGAACAACAATCATAAAAATGCAGTTTTTCTCCCTGCTTTTCTCAATGGAGAGGAATCCGCAATGATTTCGAGAAAGCACTTGAATTGACTAGACGCAGTAAAAACGGAAAAGAGACGGGGCGCAAAAAAGGAAAGTCGGGGTGGGGGGACCCGGGCGGTGCTCCCAAGAAGAGGAGAGCCGTCCAAATCGAGTTATGGGGTGAGACGGGTATATTTTTGTGGACGTCGGAGAGTTTTCCTCACTGGGGTTTTCTTTTCTCTTAAAGGGGATAGGTTTTAGGTACGGGCGGAGGAGACTCTGAGAGAGAAAGAGGGAACGGACGATGATGATGATGATGATGGGGGATGATAGGAGAAGGATTTGGAGCGGATTATTTAAAATAGACGGATTAGGAAGAGGAGGAGATGAAGACGATAAATTGAGAAGAGAATTCCAATGAGAATTACGAATTACACACAAATGAAAATGAGATGAGGATTTTTGAATTCGTAAAGTAAGGAATCAAGAGACGAGGTGTACTGTAACATCCGTGTTTTGGCAGTCATGCCTGAATCATGGCTTCAAATTACAGAATACATGCTTTCAGAAAAATCTCAGTGTTTCGGACACCCGTGTGTTTCAGACACTCAAGTTAGAAAAATTGGATAATTCTTCGAGTTCCTGACTCTATAGCTTCATGAAAAATCCTTTAGGCAAACCAGTAAATGCACATATCCTGAATAATAGAAGAGTTCTGGAAAAATAATCAAGTACCTCTACTGGGAAACTATAGTTAGGAGGTATTAACGGTGCGTCAAGACCAACTGAGATTTTTTCGCCGAAAAATTGGTATATGTCTGTGAGTTTATTTTTATACCGAAACAATTGTTAATTTGATCCAAACCCCATATCCAAAGGCCACAACGCCAATTTTCTTTGGCTTACAGACCGAATTGAAAATTCTTTCAGTTTGGGAATGACAGCATACATTACAGAATGGAAACATCAGAACAGGCTTTAATGCACCTGTAAAGCGATAGGATAACTAGGACCGGAAGTTTTTTGTGAACTGTGAAAATGTGATTACTACAGAACTACCGTGTACCTACACAGACTCAGTTTCAAACTCCAGAATGATTTAATTGCATTTTTTTCGATTTCAAACTGCCTTACATTCTCGAACAGCAGGAGTAGTCTCATAACTTACTCTTCGTAAAGAAATCTTTAAATCTCAGATTCTGCATAACCCCAAACTTCTCAAGGGACGTAATGAAGCTGCTTACTTCAAAAACAACGAAAATATTTCTCAAAAATAGCGAAAAATCTCTAATTATATATAAATAGTTGTTTTTGTTATCAAAAATCTGTGGGCTGGTGTGCTGGCCAACAGCAAAACGCAGTGGTGGTATTAGTTGTAGTATCAGTAATAGGCAGGAGCGATGGAATAAGAGAGAGAAAGAGCGGTGGGAGAAGATCTCGAAAACACAGAGACTGAAAACAAGTGGATATATTTTGATAGAAAGAAGATAGAGAAGGGGAATTGGGTAAGACGGAATTTCAAAAATGAATTTCTGAAAACTGTATCTAGTATATTCATTTATATTCGTGTTTATGGCACCTGTGTTTACATTGGCTGGTTTATAAACATCATTGACTTCTTTCGGGAAAATGCGCTCGAAGTGCGCCAAGAATACTAGAACTTTACGGAATGCTTACTGAATATCTGGAAAGCAGAGTTGAGCGGAATTCGGAAAGCGGAAGGCGGAATGAAAGGTTATATACAGTGCCGTGCAAAAGTATACGAGCTTTGGCCGTTTTCAGTTGAAATTGTCCAATTTTGAGAGGATGTTACGATATCACTGATTGTCCCACAAAGTAATTTTTCATGGATTCTACAGATCAAAAGTAGAGCTTCATTTTTGTAGTTGACAACTTTTTTGTACGAGCACTCTCTAGCAAGTTACATATCTACAAAGTAATTTCTCCCTCAAATCGACTAATTTCAGGGCAAAATAGAGACATTTTTGAGCTGTCTTCTTAAAATGACAATAAGTTTTTAGGGAGTGCTCGTACAAAAAAGTCGTCCACTACAAAAATGAAGCTCTACGTCTATTCTGTAGGATCCAATAAATATTAAACTTTGTGGAACAATCATTGATACCGTAACAGTATCCCAAAGTTGGACAATGTCAACTGAAAACGACCAAAGTTCGTACAATTTTGCACGGCACTGTGTTAAACTTCTTTTTTTTTGGCAAAAACTGATAGCTTTGCTGCAAAAAAACTTCAAAAAATATCAGTAAATTCGAATAGAGGAACAAAATTTTCAAGTTGACATACTCAGGGCGGAAGGGGAATTTCGATCCTAGAATGTGCAATGAAGTTTCTAGTTTCACAAAGTTTCTTCTCAGCCAGAAAGATTGAAAAATGATCATCGAATGGCAATGTAGGATCAAAAGAAAGTTTGGTGTGGTCCTCCCCTCACCAATGAAATCACTTTCTTTTGATACAAAGTCCTCAACCGGAAAATGCGACTTCCCAATTTTTTCTCCTCCTCTCTTCCGGACAAGAAATTTGAGAAAAGGGATATAGGGGCTCGAATTTTTGTGTTGGTGTGTGTGTCTGTGAGTGTGTATGAATATATTGGAATAATATAATTTTTCTTCTGGAGAAAGAAGGGATTACTATGGAAACCGTTATGTTGTTTTCAGTTTTCCAGCCTGGGAATGAGAAAAAAGCAGAAACCAAAACGCGGGGGGGGGGTGTGAAACTGACAATTTTAGTAGAATAATATAAAAAGCAAAAGCGAGTACTCAAAAAACTTAAGATAGAGGTTAAGACATTCAACTAAGTCATTTGTTTGGAAGAAGCAGGTGGAAAACTTGTTGTTTCTGCCTGGGGAATGAAGTCATAAACTAGAAGACACAGGTAAGAAAAAAATAATAATTTGGGTCTGAGATTACGGTAACAGACAGTTGTAGGAATAACATATACAGGATCTTAGAATCTTTAATCATACTTGTTAATGCCAGGTCTGGGAAGGAACGGCCCGGGCCTGAGGTTGACCACAGGTGGATGCTAATAAAATAAAATGGATCACATATTAAATAAGCCGGATGTAGTCAACACCAGCTTCATTTTCTCCTCACGAAAAAAATGTTCACCAAAATTGTGCATTGCTCGCAAATTTTAATTTAGCAATACACAGCTAATGAAGAAAAGGCAGGGATTTTTATTTTGCTGTTAAAAAAAGTAAAAATTGAGTAAAGTGACAAAAATGACGAATTACTCACAACTATGATGTTACTATCTATCCGAGGCTTGTAATTATTATAATTATTATTAAAAACGCAACATTTACCGAAAATTGACAATTTCAACAAGAAATGAGAAATTTGTTGTTCACATTTGACCATGGCAACTGGACAAATAAAATAATTTCCGTTTTGAAAAGATTTCAACCTTAAAGTCAGATAATGCTTAAAAGCTAAATAAGTGTGAAGATGTATGTATTGAGGGGAATTTGTATATGAAAAGGAAGCTATTGGAGAGATGAAAAAGAAGCGGAAAGGGATTAGGGATAAGAGAACAATGTTTGTTCAGAGAGAGGAGGCCAATGGGCGGCTTGTGATTGGAAGTCAACTGATTAATGATCGATGCGATTGTGTGGGAATGGGCATGAGGTAAGTAAGAAAATATAAGAAGACGGTGTTGGAAAAAAGTGAAAATATAAATCGTGTACGTTGTGTGTGGGTGTGTGAAGAAAAAAGTGAGAAAAACGAGAAAATCGTCGCCTTAGGGCTCTCACAACTTAGCGCCTCCTCTTAACTTTTTCCTTCAGAAAAGTGAGTGACTTCAGAAGACGTGTGTGTGTGTGTGTGCCACGGGGTCCCTCTAAGAAGACGAGAGGGAAAACACGACGACGTCTTCAAGTCGGTGTTAATCGAGTTGGTGGCTGCTTGTGTGCAAAAGGAGAGCAACTCCAGGAGTGAGTGAGTGGACACTTAGAGAAAAATAGGAGAATGGGGAGAAGGGACCACCGAATAAAAATAGTGGAATCCTGGAGGGAGACGCAGCGAATCGAGAGAGAAGAAGTGGTCGGCAATCGATGGGTGACAGCAGGCGCTGTCTTTTTGGAAGGAGAAACGAGAGCTCTCTTCTTTTTCTACACTATTTTTTGCTTAGTTTCAGATTTTCGTCGGATCCTGAAGAATGTCTAAATTGAGGTCTGCCAAGCGAAACGGCTATGGTCAAGACCGTGCAATAATGTTGGAAGTATCTTTTTTTTTGATTCGGAAAGAAATTAGTGTGTGACTGAAATATGGCGAATTGACATGGATCACTGAGCATCAGACTTTTTTTTTCGCTTCTTTTTTTGTGCATTTTTAAAAAATGTAGTTTTTTTTTTTGCTCGTTTGGGGGTTTCGGAAGTTCTGACTGTACAGCTGGACATCGGGATGCACATGGCATACGGGAATGGGAAAATGTGAATGTAGGTGTGTGATTTTCAGGAAAAATGTAAAATGAAACGATTTTTTGTATTAAACCTACGGGAATCCAAGTTTTCAGAAACTTACAAAATTACAGACATTTTTAGATTTTTTCATTGTGAAAATGTGCTCCGTGACCTCTGGATTGGTGGTATTCAAAGGTTTCAATGAGGATGTGTGTTTTTCAGAGAACTACGAAAACTTTGAGCCCCATATCGACCAGTTTTGGTGAATTTTTGTGACATGGAGCATTTTTCGAAGTTGTCTGAAATTAACCGAGCTTGGTCTCAAAATTTTACAGAATGCAAGCTGCGCTCTAAAATACAAGTTTCAGCTAGCAACTTCTGAATTTCATCATAGCAGTTTTTAGATAGCCTCAACACAAAACTGAAATATTGAAAACGCTTTTTCATTTTCAAAATAGCTCTTAGTACTTTTGAACTTTAATGCACCGTGAGTGCATTTTGACATAGATTCCCTCGTTTCGAGAACCCTCTTTTTGAAAAAGTGCTCTTCCGCATTTTACTTCCGCAGGTGCCCCACACCCCTCTCAAATCTCAACCTTTTTTCGTGCTCTTTTGAAACATTTTATATAAAAAGCAACGGAGCAACAACAACCACAAAACCTTGGCGGGGATGTAAAAGAAGGGGTCACGACGAAATTTGAGATTCCTCTCCGTTTTTCCCTTAGAGCAATGGACATTTATTTGGAAAAGAAGAAGGAGAAGAAGGCAAAGCGGGGGGAAAATAATGGAAAGAAGATGTATAAAAGAGAAAGAGAGGAGTAAAAAAATGATGTAGAGGAGATAATTGGGAAAATTTAGGAGAAGAAAGAGGAGGAGAAGAGCGGAAAGGGGAAAATATGTTTTTGAGAAGAATATCTATTTTAGGAGGGAGAGACAGGCGACACACACTTATTAGGGAATAAGTGTCAGAGATTGGATAGTCTCAAAATGTTTGTTATTATTTTTTGACAATTTAGCGTAGCTTGGAGGAACAGAAATGATTATTCATGTTATTTAAGAGAGTAGCCAATATGGATAGTTTCAGATGTTAAAGACTTAGATTCATATTGTTGACAACTAAATAGCTCCTCGGTGCGAACTGACAAATAGCGTGAAGACAGACGGCGCCTTCTGAGCAGAACAAAGAAGATTAGATAGTTCTGTCCCTGAATCAGAACCGCCCGAATAAAAACGAATCAGCAGCGATGAAAATATGTTTATAGTTTTGACATTTGACCTAGATTTGACGGTTTTCATTACTGATCCGGGCGGTTCGGATTCGGACGCAGTTCTTATTCGGGACATCGTTTCCCAGCGGTACAGTATCAGAACAAAATGTTCCGACATTTTTCAACGGCCTGCGAAATTCTTGTGATCTTGTGATCTCTAATAACGAGTAAAATGTTCTACAACCTCTGGATGACGAGTGGGCGTGACAGAGCGGGTCTTTCAAAAATGTCGGAAGTCCCAAACGATAATACGGTAGAATTAGAAGACACAACAAATTATAGCAAAGCGCTCAAAACGCACCAGTGGTCTCACTATTTTGACACGAGGTCAGTTAGCAGCAGTTCAAAAATTCTAATTTTTGAACATCAGGAACGTGTACATATTCCAAAACTGATGAATTCTGTTTTAACCATCGGAAGTGCGTACTCTCGTGAGCAGACAGCCGTGATTTCCGTCACCCAGTTAGTTGGTAGGAATCCATCTTCCAAAACAGAAAACCACAGAGCAAAAAATATAGAGATCTAACTTTCTGCTTCAATGAGCACAAAATGAAACTAAATTGATGTCTGATATTATTGAGAACATGTTTTCCAACAAAGTGCACAGAATAAAAATAGGAAAGTGCACATTTTTGAAAACTGCGTAAGAGCGAAAAATAAAATCAGAATAAAAGTAAAAGTAGTCTATCTCTCTCTCTCTCTCATTTTTTCCTTTTTCTTCCTTGAAATATTCACAAGTTTGGCGACAACGTCGGCAGCCACAGCAGCGCCATGCCAGAAGGAATGAGCGAATAGATTAGGCGAGTCGGAGAGACGTCCGAGAAAAGAGACACGTAATTGCAAGTGGCACTAACACATGGATCTGAAGGGGAGGAAACGGGAGAAGGCACATGCACACACATACACTCCTGGCACACATACACTTTTTCTTGGCTCTTTGGACTAACTTTGACACCTTCCTGCCTAGAAGAAGAAGCAAGAGAGAGGAAAAGGAGTGAAGGAGAGGAAGGACACCACTCTTCAGTTTCTGGAATTAAATAAATTCTAATTTAGTTTTATAATTGACTTGCAACTCTTCTAAGAGTGTGCAGTTTCTATAGGCTATTAGATTCCTGGAATTCAAAGTTCTCCGTTTTCAACTATGTGGAGGCTGTAAAAGTTGAGGATATTTTTTATTATTTTCTCTGAATTGGGGATTCTAGATTATATATATATAGATAATGGATTCAATTATTCTAACATTACATTTGTTCTTATTGTTAGCTCTTAGCATTTAGGTTCCAAGGTTTCAAAGTAGATCCGATGACTACAGTAATCTTACAGTAATCCAATCTCTAGCATAACTATGCGGTTTTCGGGCACTCCTTTGAACGTTTTGAGAGAGGTATCATATAAAACACGATTGATCAGATCTTATAAAATTACAAGTTATTTGCAGAAATACAATAAAACTACAATCAAGTGTTTGGTTAAGATCCTAGATAGTCTCAATATCCTGTGTCTCATTCTGTCTATCACTATAGTGCACTAGAATAAAAGCTTTGGTGTTTTCATAGACCCGCAAAATTCACTTCTTGTGATCTCCAATACGCCCGCTCATCATTAACAGGTTGCAGAACGGTTGGGGACGAGTAGACGCTCTCATTTCAATAATAAGAGACTTGTAGATCAAAAATTCATATTTGTTGTAGTCACAAGTTTTACAGGCCTACATTTGAAAGATACAGTCATCTTGCACGGAACATCAAATAAGGAGAGGAACTACTTCTAGGGGAGATTCGGACAAAATAGTTGATTAAGAAAAAAGCCAGATAACAGCTTGTTTAAAAATGTTAAAATTTGAAGACATACAAAACCGTCATACAGATATTATTTCACTCTTGGTACTTCTTGAAATAAGTCAATATTACTGTAGCTCAGAAAACTTAAAAACAGTACTGCAGACTACCTCAGATATACTATATATTCTCAGCAATACTATATTATTTGTTATTATGACACCTCATCTCTAAAGAAATAGTAAATCTGACGCTACAAAAAACAAGACACCTCTAGACTACTACTTTTGTATTTTCGACTAAATGGAAAAATAAATAACAAAAATGTGAAGGGGAAGAAATTGGAGACTAGAAATATAATTGATGGGGAGGGAAAAGCTGGGAAGGGACTGACTAAATATAAGATGTATGAAAATAAGAAAAAATGAATCAAATCCAGATGAAAAAAAAAGAGCGGAGGAAAAGCAGAAAACAGCGGCGGCAACAGGAAACTAACCGCATCTTTCTTCTTCACACCATTTCCTCCCTCATCATCATTTTTTACGATCTTATTTTATCGGGGAAAGGAAGAAATACTTTTTGCGCGTTTTTATGATGCGAAAATGTTGGTTTTGTTCCGTTTGAAACAAAACATATGTGTGGTGGTTGGAACAAGGAACATTTATTACGAAATGAAACAAGGTGACTGAAACACATGGTGTATGTAAACACTGGGAATTGTGTAAAAGGAAAGATGAGTTGGCTGGAACGAAGAAGGTGGAAAATATGGATAGCGGTGAAGGAGTCTAAAATTGTACAGTTATTGTAAACTCAGCGAAAAAATTATTTGGTCGATAGTTACAGTATCCCTCTGACTATGGAAGGTCGTGGAGTCAGCTTAGAGATATGGGAAAGCGTTGGAAAGCTGGGAAAACGCTGACTCTAAATATATATTCAGTTTTTGCCCTCGAGGTCTGATATTAGAGAAAAACGAGATCAACGTTGGGATCATTGGCTAGTCATTTCCTTCTTGACGTGTCAAAAATATATGCAGCGTGCATGGGGTCCAAACTGTGCCCTCGTTTTTCTAGAATACCAGACCTCGAGGGTAAAAACTGAATACATATTTGAAATCGGCGTTTTCCCAGCTTTCCAACGATATACGTCACGTCCGATAAGTACAGACTGACTCTATGACCTTCCCTAGTTAGCTAAATACCATAGCAATGCGAGCCGTAAGGTCGCGAATTTGTCGTATCTTTCAATATAAATCGCGGCGCGCACGCAACGCAATTCATATTTTCAACAACAGTTATATGTGAAGGATGGTGCAATAATAAGATAATAAACAATCAAGATGCATGGGTTTCAGGAAATGTGGTTGGAATTCCACAAAGTCATTACCTGCAGCTTACCCCCCAACTGAATTTTTAAATATATTTTCATAGGAAATGAGTTATAGCTCTGCCTTTCTGGAATTATTAAAACGAGGCTTATTGACTCCACCACAGCATATTACCATGAGGAATCGCTATTCTCTCTGAACTATAATGGTCATAAATCACCGAAATAAAAAAACGACCATCTGCCAGTGTCCTATCTAGTAAATGATGGTATAAATAACGGTCGCCCTGTATGGGTCACGAGGTTATTCGAATCCGAAATCTACCATTTGAATATACATTGTTACATGTTATATAGCTGTTTTTTCAGTGTCCGTCAGATTTCTCAAAATTTGAAGTATTTCTTCGACTACCGGACTACTAATAGTCGGTTTCTACTTTATCATCATCCCCTCAATCCCTTAACGCCATCCTCCCTATAATCTCTACAAGCGTGCCAAGAAATTCTAGCAAAAAGAAACCACAAGACGGCTGTAAAATTGATGTCAGAAAAGAAAGAAAATTGAAGAGCACACATGCACATGTGGTGGTATGTGCACCTCTTAATTAAAAAGTCTCACATTTTTCTTCCACATTTTGAGAATTGGAATTGAAATTTGAATTCCAAATTTCAAATTCAAATATTCGTTGTGCATGGTGAATTCCAGAGATTCACCCATCCGATTACCCTTGGGGGACCCTTCCCCTTATGAGGCGGGGGCCATATCTGACAACTAATGAAAACAGGCGGAGGGACGGGAGGCGAGTCCCCTGGGATTGTACGCATCCCGTCTAATCAAGCCGTTTCCCTGGGGACAATTGTGCTCAGAGAGGCGATGGGCAGCCTCCCCCTGGAGCCCAACCCCACGAGTGTCTCTGCCTCATTTCTCTGCCTTCTGCTCAACCCGAGACACCGACGACGACTCCTTGTTGCTTTCAATTATTACTTTTCTGGCTCATTTTTTGATTTTTTCACTGTCTTTTTCGGAAGGACGGATGAAACGGTTAGTAGTTTTTGGGATTGGCTACTAAGAAATCAAATGTTTCAGCCCACAAAATTCCAAAAAAGTCAAGGAGGAGATCATTCATGACGTGGAAGATAGTGACCACTCATCATCTTCCAAAAAGAGGTAAGAACCCTGTGATCCAGAAAGCTTTTTTGCTAAATTCTATTAGACTTTTCTCAAAAAAGCATTCAAAGAAAAACTTTGAAATAGGCACCACAGTTGCTACAGTATTGATCATAAAAAAGGCGATTATTGGACTTTTTCAAACGTGTTATACATTGATAACGTGAAGACCTTACGTACAAAAACGTGGTCAACTACAACAATGGAGCTCTATTCTTGATCTATAAGCCAAAGATGCTCAGAGTTGCTAAAACTGATAACTTCTGGTGTTGAAATGTTTACAGTCAGTAGTGTATAGTCTCCTGGTTCCAGATATCTGAATACATTTGTGCATCTAAAAGCTTTTTCAAAAATTCAAATGACACCATTAAACCCTTTGAAAAGTACAGTTTTTGAGAGCAGAAACAATTAGATTTATGAAATGGGCATGTCTGAAAGTAATCGAAAACGTTGTGTTGAGCAGTCCCATCAACTCAAATTTCCAGCTCCAAACAAGAAGACCAAATCAAATGCGAGCTATGCTCTACAATCTGTACTTCCATCTCCCAACTTCAATCTCACACAATAAACGAACACATTCCTGATAGAAAGGTACCAAAACATCACTCAAAGACTATTCTCTTCATCTCCTTCCAGCCTTCCACAAACTCCGCCCCGTCCACTCAACGTGTCGCGTGTCAACAATGTGGAGACACATTCGACACGTTTGCACAATTCGCGATTCATATGAAGTCTCATATTGGCTCGCCGAGCTCTCCAATATTCTTTTGTCCAATATGTCCGATGGGAGCACCGTTCAGAGATAAGAAGGTACATATTTTTTGGGAGAGACGGATGACCGATAAATCAAAAAGGTTTTCAGTCCCAAATAGAACACCTCACCACCCAACACCTCCAAATCCAAATGAACCAATTCATTTGCTCCGTCTGTGATTCTTGCTTTGCCTCCACTCAGGCCTTCGCCCACCACTTTACGGAAACTCATCACAAAATAATGTGCATCGCCTGTGATTTCGTGACAGACAATGAGAAAGCCTTCAAGGTAACCGTATTCTCTAAAACCTATCATTTGGTTACAGTATCATTTCAGGACCACTCAAAAGTGCACACCCGACAAATCGTCATGTACGGGTGCGCCTTGTGTGCTTCCTCGTATACCAACCAACAGAGTCTGATTACTCACGTCCAATTGGCACATGACCAGTGAGTTATTCTGAATAAAGGTTTGAAAAGTGCTTATTAGTCTCGGGGTCTCGGGGGGAATGGTGTGTACTTTAAATCTTTTGAATTCAACTTCCAGATGACTGCACTTTACAAACTTTTTATCCGAATTAAAAGTACAAAAGCGTCCCTTGAGCCTCCGTGTTTCCAGAGACTCCTACTACCCGCCATCTCTTCCCATCGCAACTACCAACTCCAAACCGGCTCCCAAACCACGTACCCTCATTTGCTCCGTTTGTGACGAGACAGTACTCGGGGAGGATGGACTCGACGAGCATCGTCTCCGAAAACACTGCAAGATCCGTTACGCTGACAAGTGTGCAGATTGTCAAGAGCTTCTTCTTAACGAGACGACATTCGTGGAGCACTGTATTCGACACGCCAAAGACCACGCCCATCATTGTCCGGTATGCCGTCAGAGTTTGAGATCGGACGCTCAGATTCATGCACATTGTTCGTATCATATGCCACCGATGGTTCAGAAGACGTCAGATGATTTCACGTCATCTACATCGTCATCACCGAATGGCTTGGCGGGAATGGCGTTTGTGTGCCCGATTTGTGGAGAGGTGAGTAGTAGTGACATCTGGACATCTGGACAGACGGGCAGACAGACAGAGAATTCAAATTATCGTACTTTCAGAAACTCGAGGACGCCTTCGCCCTCATCGAGCACTCCAAACACCATATCTAATCATTCAACACCCTTCTCATTGTGATATTCAACTCTCCTGTGATCTCAAAGTGAATAAAGTTAACATTATACATGATTTGATTCGGAAATAAATACAACTTAGGAAAGGGAACCAATAAAAAAAGGAGAACAGAAAAAAGGTAATGATGAATGGCAGATCGTTGTTGTGGACACGTTGTCTGCAGTAAAAAACACATACTTCGAGTAATAAAATAAAATCCGATAAAAAAATTAGACAATTAATTTTTGTTCTTGAAAATTACTCGAAAGGAAATATGTTAGAATTCCATTCTTTTTGATAGTCACTTTGATAATGGAACGGCTGATCTTCAAAATGAGTGATTTTCCACAAACTTCAAGAGAATCTGAAAACATATCGATTGATTTTAGAAAGAAATAAGTATCAACTCACATCTCGAATTATCCCAATTTCTTTTTCAGAACCAATATCTATGTATCCTTCAAAGGTGGTCAAATGAGATAACTCAAAAACATTACATGCCATTGACTTCAATTGTTTGCATTGCTCCGTGCCGACAAGTTTACAGAAATCATCATCATCATTTTTCGCATTTTCAAGCTGAAGGTGTTCCAGTTTCTCACATTCCGATACTCGCTTCTTTAGCTGCAATCTCCTCTTCCTTCTTCTTGATCACTCCATTGAGTCGCACGACTTCTTTATTCAATTCCTCATTTCGAGTGGATCATCTGGAATATTTCGTTTTGAATCCTAGGAATCAATCAGTCTCAACTTTATTGACTTCTCTCGTTTTTCCTTTAGCCTCTTCTAACTTTTTCTTCATTTCGGCAAACTTTATCTTATCTTCTTCTGACTGTTTGACGAGACGAGTGTTCTCTTCCAATAGAGATTTTTTGCTGATATCTGAAATCAAGAATTACAGTAAACTGAAACTGATAGTGAGTATATACTTACTCATTCCTCGAAGATCTGAGTTGCTTCTCAATATCTTGTCTGCTAGCGATTCTTGTCCGAAGTCGTTTTTCTTCAGAATGTTTGGCTTGCGTGGCAATTTTTCTGAACAGAAAACTTACTTATGATCAGAGATATTAAACTAACCTCTCTAATTGTTCCTTTTCTTTCTTCATCTCTTTAAATTTCACCTCCAATTCATCATATTGTTTCGCCTTTTCCTCAAACTTCGCTGCCTTCTTCACAGCCGAATCCCGTCCTTTCTGAGCTTTCAAATTGTGCTCATTTGCATTCAGAATCTTCGCTCTATAGTCTGTTGTATCTATCGAGAGATTATTGAGATGTTTAGATGAAGCTTCTGGATTGGAAGGCTCTGAATTCTGGGGCTTTGCGGAATGCTTTGGAATTACATCCGGCTTTTTTTCTGACTGATATTTTAACACCGTCTTCTACATTACATAAGGATGGCGGACACTACATAATTAAGGAAAGGAATACATAACGTTTACATCCAAAAGTTTCGGTTTCAATTTTCGTGAAAATGAAAAAAATTGGTTTTTGTGATGTGACTGTATGAAAGCAGTCGCTTCACATAAACAACGGGAACCGCTTAATTTTTAAATTTTCAAGACCTTTGTCTAGGTATTTGACTTTACAGTCGTTCAAATTAGTTTTCCGCTTTAAATGAGTTACTCAAGTAGTTAGAACTACTGTATACTGTAGCTCTCTTTCTGACTTAATTTCCATTTAATTTTAAAGAAAGGAACCCTCATAATGCCCAACAGAATTAAAACTATGTTTTAGAAAAATTTTGAAACATAGAATTAATTATAAAAACAACTGCTTTTAAAAAAGTTCACCGTTTCAATAGCTTTTCAAATAAAACCAAGTTTGAAAATTGTTGCTATTCCTGTTGGTAATTCATGTTATTTTTATTGAAGTTACAGTTTCAGTTATTTTGGGTAAGGATATATTTTCAAAGTATGTTTGGCATTAATTACTGTAGTCTTACTGTAGTCAACATGACATAATTATCAAGTTATCAAGAAATAAAACTGGAAATATAACTTCGGTAGGAACAGTTCCAGTTTTAGACAAACACAGTATTGTTAACTGTTTCAAAATAAAAATGAAAGTATTGTGGCTTTTTACAAACAATACGATAGCTACTCACCACGTTTTGTGATTATAATATCTTGAACCAGAGAAAAATAAATAAACATTAAAATTGAAATTCTCACTCTCAAATTTTTTTATTTTTGATTGCTCGGTTTGTGTACAGTAATTCCTCCTTTTCCATAATAGCTCAAATCATTCTGTCTCATTTCTCTCTATTTGATTTGTGAGTCTTCTGCCAACCGAATAGAAGCAGAAGAGGGATTCCAATGGATTGACCAGTAGTAGGCACTGGGAGTTGTTATGTTTTAATTGAACTCTTTCTGATTGAGTTTCCGACGGCTTATATAAGCAATTTAACGTCTTCGGATTTGGTTAGATATAAGGTGAAGGCGAATTCGGTCCAGTATTTGCATACGAAAAACAGAATTGAAGGAACATTTTCGTGAACTGTCGTTACTTTTTCTTAGTTTTTTGTTAGATAAGATCTCCCAAATTTCCTCACATAAGCTGAAGAAAACTCCATAAAAATAATGAAGAAAATATGACATGAAGCGAACTTCTCAGTTGTGAACCATTACATGTTATTATAATATGAATAATTTTTCTCAGCAAAAAAACTGATTTGTATCATATTTCTGCAGAAGAAATTATATATTTTCAACGGGAAATCCTATTCTTCGACGAAAGATAATTTTTAAAAAACCAATCGATTAGCGTGAAAGGGGAGGGATGATGTGGCGGCGACGTGGCAAATTAATTTTTTTTTTTTTTTTGACGCGCAGGAGACCGTGCCGGGCATCAAAAGAACTCGAATTCATTCCGAGTCTCTCTATTTTTTTTTTCAAGCTTTCAAGCTTTGCAAGATTTCAAATGGACAGAAACCAGTCACTTAACTCTCGACCAGATAGGATATCGTATTTAGATAATTGTGAGTTTTAGAAAAATTTTAGTCCAGTTTCCAATTTTCAGTCAGGTTTCTTTGTTTTCAGACCCATGTCCACTCGGAAATTTTATATCAACTCACAAAATAGAAGACATCCGCCCAATTCTCGAAACCATAGGAAATTTCACCGCTTCACCTTACCTGACCAAATTGAACATAAGTTTTTCACACGGAGTAACAATGCATGGCACAAGACTGGTTCTTTTCGCAATGTGTAAAGTGAATGATGCAAATGTGAAACTGTCACTGTACAACTTCATTGATAAAATATACTTGGTAAATTACGACTGTCGGAATGTTTGGTTCGATAACAACAGAAAATACATTCATCGGACAACTGCTCTAACTGCAAATAATCTTCTGAATCAACACTTTGGATTTGTCAGAGGAACTCAAATGAAAACGGCGATAGATATCAGCATCCTGGAGGTTGAAGGATTCCATCAACCAGTTGTGATGAATCATCGTGTACCACCGGAACATCCAATGAATAGTTTCGTTTTCGCCTATCCGGAAGATAAACTCTACTGCAGCAAAGAAGTGGGTGAAGCTCCGCTTTTTAAAGTTTTAGAGGTTTTTTTTTTTCAGATAATGGATATAATCTGCGAAATGAATTGTGATCGAAAGGTGTCTGCAGCTGGACAATTCCAACTTCACATAGCATCAAGTGAACCCCTCGAAGAGTTTCTTGACTGCCTCTACGGGTCCCCAATACCGATCCATGGTCTAGGAAGGATCAAAGATGTTTTGAATGTCGCTGAGCGTTTTAAAATGAGAGCAGTTATTCAAAGATTTGCCACTGCGGTGATCCAAAACGCGGGGGTAAATGAAGTCAAGCAGGAATTTTTGAAGTTAGCAGTTCAACGTAACATGAGAAGAGTCGTTGTGAGTTACATAGATTCCGTTGGAGTAAAATCATCCGATTCTTTCAGCACTTTTGGTTGAGCCGGATGCAATCAATCAATAAAGAAGACATCGTGAATTTGGGTGTTCATAGAATGTCAGGAGAGATTATGAAGGCAATTGTGAAAAGAGTTCTGGAGCTGGGATGTGAGTAGTGGTGACATCTGGACTTCTGGGCATACAGACATTCACTTTCAGAAACTCGAAGACGCCTTCGCCGTCATCGAACACTAAAAACACCATATCTAATCATTCAACACCCTTCTCATTGGGATATTTAACTCTCCTGTGATCTCAAAGTGAATAAAGTTAACATTATACATGATTTGATTCGGAAATAAATACAACTTAGGAAAGGTAATCAATAAAAAAAGGAGAACAGAAACGCGCGCGTTGTTGCATCCTTGTTCTCCGGGAAAAATCTGTTTCTGACTCTTCTAAATATGTACATCAAATACAATTTGTTTAATTTTAGCAGCATTGGTAATACAATTTTTTGAGTTTAGCACAGGACACAACAATATATTGGCGGGGAAAAAGTATATAGCAAAATCAGGCATGGAGATCCAATAAAGTATCAAAATATCCGAAGATTTAAGAGATTTGAAGTTCTCCCTCAACCACATCCTTCAGACTAAGAATTTCGAGACGTCCGTGTCCTTTCGTCTCGTTTCGTACCAAGTCGTCCAGTGCGCGGAATGATCCAGGTTCGATGAGTCCGACCTGGAAAAGTTATATAAAATTTATCTGAAAATCTGCTGAAAACTAATTACCATTTCCAAACTTCCATCTTGCCAGTCATCCTGCTCCACATCACTGAACAACGCCTTCAACTTCAAATGCACCGCCTTCGCCTCTTTCACTGGAATCGCCACACGAATCTTCATTTTGGCTCTCTCGATTTTGATGGTCTCTCGGAGTTTCGGAATCGCGTCGAGTGCCTGTTGTTTCGATGATCGATTCGGTTTAAGTGAGAAGTGCATCTCCTGAAGTGCCTTATCGATGACTGATGGTGGAACTGGACGTTTCGTTTCGGGATTCACAACCATCGAGGCGATTAGCTGGGATACTTCTTTCAGCGATTGATCCGATGCTGCTTGACGCTCCTTTTCCGATACTTGGAGGTCTCCTTTGTCGAGAATCTAGAAAGAAAGAAATTGTATTTTCTCGTACTTCCAAAATTCAGAAATCCTTACAATTTTACAAATCTCAAACTGATCCTCAATTCCAAACGCTGCGATCAATTCTTCCTTTTTCGATAGTTGACCCTTGGAGACATTGGAGAAGACAGTGTGTGTTTGGAGTACCTCATCAATGTCTTTCTCGCTGAAAATTAGTGATTTTCAATTCAAAATCACAATTTTACTGAAAAACGCGGAAATTTGAAAGGAAACTGCTAGAAAACCTTTTTTCCAGAGACGTGTGGGCGGAGTCAGAAAATGCAATTTTATCCCGAAAAGGCTCGGGTCGGGCCTTGGAAAATTATAAAATTTTATTGAAATGTTTTCAATTTTTCATCGAAAATGTGAAAATTTCTAACGATTTTTCAGATTTTCTTCTAATTCAGAATGATAGTCCAACATTTGACTTTTTAGCGAAAAAATTTGAAATTTCTCACTTTAGCCAAGCACCCGGGCCTTGACAAGTAAGCAAAAACCTGATATACGAAAGAGGGCGGAGTTTAAGACACATCCAGATCTGTAATTTAAGTAAAACGAAATTCATACGAGTCTCAGGCTCTCGATAAATATAAATTTCAAACATTTTTTAAATGTGAAACCCCGATATGACGAGAAAGTGGGCGGAGCAATCCGTACGTCTTATTTCTCCAATTGACCACCTTATTCTTGTAACAGGCGATCTCGAATCGTTTTCCCGTCTTCTTCATTCGCACCACCGCCACATTTGTGAGCACTTTTTGATTTGTTGGAGTTTTGATATTTTTCGACATTTCTAAAGAAGAAAATGCGATTTTAAGCATGAAAATTGGAGTTAATTAGATATTACAACATAAATATTACATGTTTTGAAGGGAAAAAGTATGAAAAAACGATAAAACTAATATTTATAAGAATTGAATCGAATCGGGGGGTGTGGAAATACGTACGAGTTTTTTCGAAAAGTAAAAATTTAAAAGACCAGTCGTTGAGGTGAGAGAGAGAGAGAGCGAGGGGGAGAAAATTATCAGTCAGGTGGCATTTATTGTGAAAAATCGGCAAAAATTTGCGAAAATTTACGAAAATACTACCTGACTAAACGTTTAAAAGAGGGAGTTCATCTAATCGAGACACCTGATTTATAGGGGGAAGTGGAAATAAAGCAATAATAGACAAGTATGTACAAAATAGACAGAAAAATCGCAAAAAAGTTAAGAGAAAACATGGCGAGAGGCGAGATAATACCATTATTGTGCGTGTTGAATAGGTTGAATATTTTTTTCAAGAAAACTAAAATTTTAAAACTTCTTATCATCAATCAGGGATATTTAAGGCAGCTTTGGGCAGAATTTTCAGCTCAAGCACATATTCTGTAAGACGCTCTGACGGTTCCGTTGGACGACGAGCCAGTGACCAGTGGAGACCCAATTTGTGATAGAGACTGACGTTTTCGTGGTCGAGACACTTTTCCAGCGCGAGAACCGTCTGAAAATGGAATGTTTGGAAGATTTGTGGAGATTTTTTTGTAAACTTACTCGTCGATTCAGACACAACACTGGCCACATCGAACAACCCAACGAGCAACAACAAAACGCTAAACCACAAAGAAGCCAACGCGACGACGTCTGCACGTGTCGTTTCAATACAGAATTGACACGTGTCAGTGTGGCTGAAAGCTCTTCTGGAGCAATGTAACCGGTGAGTTGATCGGGATATTCAGTGTTGAAGCGGGAATTCATTCCGAATCTGAAATCAAAATTATTAACTTCAATAAAAATCAATTTTTTGTTCTCAAAAAGAAAAACTTACACAGTGATATTCCCCACTCCACGAATCACCACCGGCTCCTTCTCTCTCGGTATATAAATCGGTTCCGACTCGTCGTCGCTGCTCGAAATCACATCTATCTCCGGCTCGTCGGCATCTGTTGACGGAGACGCCGACGGTGGTGCCGATGATGGCGCCGGCGACACTTGTGACATATACCTTCAGAAATAGAGGATTAATTAAAGAAAACAAAGTTTTAAGAGAGGAAAAACGGTGAAAAGAAGAGAATCGGACAAGAATGAGCATTGGAAACTGTTGAGGCAAGAAA
Organism: Caenorhabditis remanei; assembly: GCF_010183535.1. Taxonomy (NCBI): domain Eukaryota; kingdom Metazoa; phylum Nematoda; class Chromadorea; order Rhabditida; family Rhabditidae; genus Caenorhabditis; species Caenorhabditis remanei. The sequence goes on along the minus strand of NC_071330.1, from coordinate 17,757,983 downwards.
AATATAAGAAAATGAGAGTAAACTGAGTTTCCGCTTGATTTTTGAAAGTTTTTATTGAAAAAGTTGTCAAAATAAGACCCGAAACATCAAAACCAAATGAAAGAAAACAAATTTGCTCACATTACTCCTGAGCAAGATTTCACCGTTAAAACTTAACAATTTACAGTTTATGACATGAAAAATCATGTTCTTTTCAATTTTTGACTTTAAAAAGCTCAAAATTTTGAAATTATCATTGTGAGCCGCGTGGATAAACCCAAAATCGATTAGCGGCTCGCCTCGTGGGTGCACGTTCAGCAAGTGCGCTCTGGCGGACCACTCGCAGAAAAATTTGTTTGGAACTTTTTTGACATTTTTTCGCACTAAAATTAAATTTTTAAAAGGAAAAACTAATAGTTTCTGTTTATTTTTATTATAAAAAATCTGGAATGATCACATTCTCTAAAATACCAACCGTTTACAGCATTATGGGCAAAAAACGAAAGCACCAAGACTCGGAAACAGAGGAGCCGAGAAAAAAGGCTAAAACTGAGGTAAGAATAGTGTTTATTAAAAGTTCTAATAAATTTCAAAGCAGGAAATTGAAACGAATGGTGTGGCCGATCTAACAATCAACGGAACCGGCGATATCAAGATTTTCTTGATCAAAAAACCAATTGGAGTCAGTTTAGAAGATTTGGAGGCGTTGAAGTGGTCGGGTGATGATGAGATTCTGGCGAAATCGAAAATTAAGACTGGTGAGCTTAAAAATCGCGAAAGATCTCAAAATTTGAGCATATATCTTTCAGAAACCGGAGTTTTTCGTGCACTCGTTGCTCCAAAAACCAAAAAAGAGCGGATGGTGCATATTCCGGCGATCAGGGAACGAGAGGACACGGATTCTAAGAATATTAAAGCTCGTGAGTTACTCGATATCGAAGAAAAGCGAGAGATTTCTTTGAAAATTACCTGTTATCTCTTGTTTTTCACCATAAAAGCTCAAAAATCTCATACACAATAATTAAATTTCAGAAAACTTTGTCCACGGCTCAATCACAATCCTCCCTCAAGAAGTTAAATCAAAATACCTAGGCGGTTCGATCTATGAAGAAGGAGAGGAACCTGTGGAAGGAACCGCCACCGAAGTTCATCCAGGACTTCGAAAAATCAAAAAAGACGCCATTTTGGATCTATCGACCCGCCAACAGAGGAACAAAGCGTACGGAACTGTCACGGATAGCCAAGGCAATCCCAGAGAGCTTTTCAATATTTTGCTGAAAAAATGAATTCTCCTGGGAAATTTTTTAATTGTTCGTTGTTTTCACCTCAATTGTTTTCTACTTTTTTGACATTATGCAATTTTGTTTTGTTGATTTTTGAATTTTTTAAAAAGTTGTTCGTTCTTTTGGTTTTTGTGTCGGTTGATAATTTGAAGTAGTCTTTCTTTATGCTATATTTTTATAATTTCACTTTGTATTATGTTTTCAGGTGAAAAAAGTCGTGCAATTTTTCAGTGCATTTCAATAGAAATTCTCCTATGAGTGCACGTGAAAGGAATGTTTTCAAAAATTTTCAAGAAAGAATTCGAAAAACAGACATTCATGAATGCATTTCACGTCCAGACGAGGAGAATTTCTATGGAAATGTACTAAAAAACTGCACGACGAGAAGCGATTTTTGGTATTTTGAGGTCTCATAACTCTCTTCAGACTGATTTTTCAGATAAACTTGAGAAAACTTATGAAAAGTTTTCATAAAAAATCGAAATTTCAGTCTGAAATTTTGCAAGTATGGAAAAATACTAAAAGCTCTTCTCATTTTAAAAGATTTCCACTATTTGCAGTATCTCTTTTTTTCAGATCTCCCAGAATGGAAGTAGACGGATGCGATGAAGAAGATCTCAGCATTCATAGTAAAATCAAAAAGCCCGAATTCTTTTCCGACGAAGAAGACGAAGACGATGGCACAGAAGATCAAGTGTTATGGGAGAAGAACGTAGTCGTTTGCACTTCTGCACCCAACACTGAAATGTTCTGCGTCTCTTATCCATCGAGTAAACGGGATGCTTGGGATGGAAAACGGTTTCCCATGGCGAGATATAAGAAGAATGTTCGATTTGTATGTTTTTTAAAACAAATTATTTCTATAGTTTTTATTGTTTTCAGCTCGAAATGCGTTTCCTGACTGACACTTCCACTGGATCGTATGACAAGAAGAAGGCTGAATTGATGTTGTATGAGGGCGGCGAGTCGAAGAAAGCGGGTGCCTCAGCAGCACCGGGGATCGAGTAAGTTTGGCTGAAAATTACGCGATTTTAGTGCTTCGCAACGTTTCGACAACAAAAATACAGTAAAAAACTTAGGCGATTCACATGAAATTTAACAAAAACTGCTTATTTTTCAGTGATTTTTTTTCAATTTCAGAGCTCTCCGCGCCAACGATGAAGTCTACGAAGGCCGTGCGTTCGTCCACGACCATCCGATAGTCAATGCGATTGGATTCATGAAAAACGGAGAGTTCTTCATTCATCCACTCACCGGTTCCTTCGAAATGCATCGATCAATTCGAGCTCTCAACCGAAAGAAGAAGTTGGGAAAAGGTGGAAATTCAGAAGACGAGTCGACAGAAGACGATGAGGAGGTAGATCCACGGAAAGCTGCCACTTCTGGAGCAGTCCGTGTGAAATTCTCTCGCCCAGAGACGGAGAGACAAAAGAAACGACGAGAAGCGTCGGCATTGCATCGAGAGAAACAGATTGCCAGTGATTTATGGATTCCGATGAAAGTGCACTTGAAGGAAGACGAGCCGGTGAATGTGAAGAAGGCGATAATCAGCACAGGGAGTACTGTGAAAGGAGAGGAATCTGGGGTGACGGAGGTCGGACCACCTCCTGAGATGAATATTCGAGAACTGGTGAATCGAGCGATTATTTGTGGGATGAAGGAGGAACTGTTAGTGGTTTCAGTAATATTTTTTATTTAAGAATCCTTCGGTTTTCAGTCGAAAATAGCCGATTTTAGACTATTTATGGCTGAAAATCATATAATATTGTCTTGATTTCGACTGAAAATGGTTTGAATTTCAGTTGAAAAATGACAAAGAATAGTCCAGATTCAGATGCATTTTCCGACAATTTCAGACAAAAACACCCACAATTCTCTCTGAAAATGAGCGATTTTCTCAAAAAAGGAGTTTTTAAAGCTGTAGATTTCAGCGAGTTCTATGTATATGACATAATACAAGCTGGCTAGAGTGCCAAAAATGACACTTTAGCCCGGTTAGCAGTACAATAATGCTGAAATACACATTTTGAAATAATTTTCAGCTTTTTATATTAATTTTGAAGCGAGTTAAACCATTAAAACCCCTATTTTTCAGTGTAATCGAATCAGGGAAAGAGCATATGCTATCGAAACAACGAATCGACGAACTCTCCTCCCCTGAACTTCAATTAAAGGCGCATATGGTCAAATCGCATGTAATGAAAACTTCCGAAATGCGTCGTCTAATTGATTCGAGGGGAATGAGTACTGATGTGATGATTGAGCAGTTGAAACAGTGTTCTCGACTGGTTAACGGAGTTTGGGTGCTCGACTCGAATTTGATGTTCCAGAACTTGCCACCAGCGCATTCTAATACTGCCGGAAAGGTAATAATGGCTTCTTATTTGTTGTGAAATTTCAGAAATTTGCACAATTTTCAGAAAATTTCATCTTTAAACCCCATATATTTCCCCAAATATTCATATTTCCAGACGGATCTCTACCGTGCGGAGCTCTGGCGTAACGCCCGTGACCTTGCTCTCAGTCTAATTGATGGCGGTCATCGTGTCACTCGACTATCCCTCATGACATGTTTCCAGCTGAACGAACGGGACGCCGACGAGATTCTGTCGACGTTCGGTGTTCGATGTGAGAAAACGAGATCGTGGAAACTCCGAATCGAGCGGGACGATGAGTTTTTGAAAGAGTGAGTATTGCTCTGAAAATGAACGGAGCCGCTAACAATAAGATTTTCAGCCCAGCAATGAAGAAGCACGTGATCGCTGAGAAAATGAAGTGGATTAATACATTCAATGAACTCGAAAAATCGTTCCACGCTCCGCCTCCAAAACCGTCTACTAAGAAGAAATAATTGTTCTCTTTGTTCACTTTTTTATTGTTATTGTTGCTATTTTTCCAATTTTTCGGTTATTTATATTAAAAACCTCTGCCTGTGTTGTTTTATGGTCCATTTTTTCCCAATAATTTGGTGGATTTTCCCTTGATTTTTCATATTTTCAAAATACCCTCAACCTTCATCTTATAACCCTCAATTTCTTCTAGAAAATGGCGTACGAATACACGAAAATCGCAGATCTCGCAGCGTACCGAAAACCGGCACCTCATTTATACGGAAAAATTGTTTTTTTGGCAAAATACGGCGAACAAGATTTGCTTTTATTAAGAGTGAGAGCATTTTTGTGGAATTTATTGGAAGAATATATATTCAGGACGAAACTGGATCGATTTTCGTATTTGTGACACCAATAGAATCCGATGAACCTCTCCGATTTGAAATGAATCAAATCGTCAGAATTCACAGAGCAATGGTGAAAAGGTTACCGTTGAAGAATGTGGACGCACAGGTCGGAAAGATGGGTGCGTGGCCTATAATCCAAGGGTACATCAAAAAAGGGTACATCTATGAAAATTTTTATCATAGGGTACATCTAATCGAATGGTACATATAATCATAGGGTACATCTGTGAGGTATGATCAAAGGGTACATCTGTGAGATGATCAAAGGGTACATCAGACTTATAATCAAAGGGTACATCGCTTGTGATCAAAGGGTACATTTCGAAGTTCAGGTCTGTTGTATTTCAGGAAACAATTTCTTAATAGTTCTAGCGTTTAAAATAATGTAAATCTGTGGCGAAAAGAGAAAGCTAGAATAATGCTCGAACATAGATGAAAGTTAGAAAAGTTTAAAAAAAAAGCGGCTCATTTTAACTACGGTAATAACTGATTAATTAATATTCAAATATGTTATATTGATTAATGTACTATATATATATATATATATATATATATATATATATATATATATATATATATGGATGAAAGATGATGAAATTGAAAGATAAATTAACAGCTATTTTGTAATGTATGACGGGGTGAGGACGGAAGTTGAATAAGACACTTTCATTTGGAAGAACCACGAACAGAGGAGTCTTTCCAACGAATGATAACTATGTAATCGGTTTTCTGGGCCACCGATTACTACAATCAAAATAATACACGTAATAATAGTAATGATAACATTAATAGCAAAACATATTTGAATATTAATTAATCAGTTATTACCGTAGTTAAAATGAGCCGCTTTTTTTTTAAAACTTTTCTAACTTTCATCTATGTTCGAGCATTATTCTAGCTTTCTCTTTTCGCCACAGATTTACATTATTTTAAACGCTAGAACTATTAAGAAATTGTTTCCTGAAATACAACAGACCTGAACTTCGAAATGTACCCTTTGATCACAAGCGATGTACCCTTTGATTATAAGTCTGATGTACCCTTTGATCATCTCACAGATGTACCCTTTGATCATACCTCACAGATGTACCCTATGATTATATGTACCATTCGATAAGATGTACCCTATGATCACGATGTACCCTTTTTCGATGTACCCTTGGATTATGGGCCTGGGTGCGTAGATCATAAAGAGATTCTGACACATCTCGAAAATGCGAAGAGTTATCATATAACAACGATTTAAAAAAAAATTAAATTTTATTGTTTTTATTGAAGAATTAACTCCAAAAATACCGGAAAATCTACAAATCTTCCAGAAAACTGGTCCATTTTAATGGGAATTTCAATGGAATTGGCACGTCCACGATAAGATGCGCGGTGGGGGCGCAGTTGCACATTAACAATAGCAGCCCACAGACATATAACTTATCAAGATCTACATATACTTTTCAGCTAATAATATTAAATTTTTAAGCGAAATGGATACTTTCAGGCTGCAGTATAGTGGTCTGGCCACCGAATGGTTGTCAAGGGAAGCCAAGTTCAGTAAGCTCGAAGACATGGACGAGGAGTGAAGGGGATCAGGATAGAGTTAGTGTATATATATATATGTAAAGATTAAAACAAACTGGAATTCCAGATCAACGAGCTGAGTGCACTCAAATGGGGATCTGGTACGAAGATGACAACAGCTGACGATATGGCGGATTATATGGTATCGTTAATTGTTAGGGAATTGCACATCAGCGTTTTTTTAATTCCAGATCGAAAAAAAAGACACGAAAAAAATCAGAGATACTGTGGACAAGATTTGGGCCGAAACGCATGCCAGATTTCAAATGCAGCTGGCTAAAAAGACACGTGGATTATTCTGGACACCGCAAGGGGCTGAAGTGAAAGCTCCCCAATTGTAAGGATGCCATTAGTCAGGCGGCACGAAACGATTTATTTCCAGAGAATACGAAATCGTCAAATCGTTCTTCCACCCCACTCAGATGACATTCAAGTCATTCTTCCAATTAGTGATCGTTTGTCCGAAATGTTCCGAAAAAAAGAAAGTGATCAAGTACACTGAAAATGGGAAAGCAAAATGGTGTCCGACATGTAAAGAGTCGATTCAACTTGTGGTGGGCATGAGAGTTCCGGTGGATGTTCTGCCGAACTATACGATTGTTTTGACGATTCCAGTGAAAATTATTGTAAGTTTCATGTTTTACATATATATATCTTTGTCGTGAAAACAGTTCCAGCAAACCGACGCATTGGAGTCTTGTGAAAATGACGTCATTGAGTGTTTCGATAGAACTGCAGACAGAGAAACTTTCGGACGAGTCAAAAAGTTTCAAAGATCTCTGCAGGTTGGTTTTCAGCTTGAATACAACTTAACTTTCTTTGTTTTTCAGACATTTCTCAACGGATGCACACTCAAAAATATCGAAGGCATTGTCGTGACGAAATCGGTTCCATTGAAAGCATGCATTATTTATGTGAATGATTGTCTAATCTCATTCGAATGATCTCGTTTTTTCAAAGTTTTAAGTTTTAATTGTTTTTAACGTTAAAAATGTATAAATGTCTATCCAAGCAAACTAGTTCTTGTTTATTTTTATTTTTTACAATGTTTTTTATTATGATCTCAACCACCAGATAATCCCGTTTTATTCAAATGATTCATGGCGAAGAGTCAAAAATAGTTATGGTCTCGAACTGATCAATTTCAAATCTTTTTACAAATAGTAGCCCGCGTACTTGTATTTGTTAAAAGAATTATATTGGTAGGCGGTGAGGACGGAAGATGACATATTTAGTTACCCCTTAGTTTCATTTTTAAAAGATTACTCTTTTGTTCCCATCAGTCGTTGCTTAACCTTTGGCGGTGATGTCTTTTCCATTATTGTCCCATTCTTTTCAATACATTGATATTTTAATACATTCTACTTACAAAACAAAAGTGAAGATGTTAAGTTCACTCAACTGGACTCTTTCAGACCATCTATCCTAGAAATGCCCTTCCAACCTTGGCAATCGAATCCAGATCTGACGGAGAATTTGGAAATCTCCCGACCTCATCGACTTGATGTAATCTACCCTAGTGAGACCCCCTCGAATCGAATTTATCGTTCGGCGAGTTTAGGCGGTAACTTAAATTCTACACTGAGCTCTCCGGATGACTATGAGCTTTTCTATACGCCACGAGCCACTATTAAGCAAAGAGGTCACTTGAAAAAGAAACCATATATAAATATTATTTAAATTTGGTTTCAGAAAAACTGATGATTCCGGAGATTGTGTTCAATTCAATTAGTCCTGCGACGGAAGTGTCGGCGAATACAGGGAGAAGCACGACGAGTTCGAAGCATATGTATACTGCCAATAAGCAGAAGAATTCGAGGCAGTTTAAGGTTGGTTACAGGCAAAAATCCAGAAAAAGCTCGGTAAAATAACGATGTTTCAAGTAAAAAAAACCTAAAAATTGAACTCTACCTTTTCCAGTGGCTGAATCTTTGAATTTCATGAATTGTTCATACTAAACCTTAAAAATTATTTCGAGTTCAGGACACACATCTGTTATTTTCGGCCAGTGAAAATTGAAAAATCCAGTTTTTCTATCTAATGCGATCTGAAACCTTTCTACGTAAATATCAAAATAATGAAAAAAGTCAAATTGAATTAGAATTAAAATTTTTCAATTTTTTGACCGCGAAAACCCTGTAAATTGAACTGAAAAATTGCCAAAAAATGCGGGCACAACGTAGATGGAAATTTCGCGGGTCATTGTAAAATGTCGAAAAACTTTTATCAGATAATATTCTCACTTTAAAAATCTGAAAACGCATCTGAAAAAATCCACGTCTCAAAAACGTTCCGCAAACACTGTCACGCGAAAATGCACATGCGTCACCTACCGTAGGCACTCGCAAACAATTAAATACATATAAAAAATAAAAACTCAGAATTTTCATTAATTCTCAAATTCCAGCGGTTCGACACAACATCTCCATTCAAGCATCGTGATGTCCGGGACCTTCTGAAGTCCGCGAAACGACGACTCAAGCGAATCACCGATGACCAGGGTTAGTACACGTTGCATTGGGAGAATAGAATGACGTGGACAAAGAAAAAAGAAAATAAGAGATGACCCTCCGACAGTCTGTCAGTGAGCTCGTGCTCTCAGAAGAGATGGACATCCGGACAAGCTGACAGACACACAGACAGACAAGAGGATTTCTCACGGAGCCTCTTCTAACTCTGTGTTTATTTTGTTGTTCACTTTGACCTTCCTCTCCAAATGCTTTCGTCCCCTTTCTCTCCCCCGCTCCCATATCTCTAACCGTCTAACTCTCTCAAATCCCGCCACTCTCTCATTTTCTCATTTTCTCTAACACTCTCCACGTTCAGGAAGTTCTCTAACATCCCGTCATCATCAGCACCGTTCGGATATATTGGAAACATCACACAGCGACCACCACCACCACTAACATCTGAAAATGGACAATTATAGTCTGCTGAGCAGTGAGGATCACATGGAAATGAGACAATTCGTGGCCGCCGGAACAGGTTCATATTAATTATTTTATTTATTTTGGTTCTTTTCTTTCAAATTTCTGATTGTAAACCCAAATTCCAGTTCAGAAACTGTTTAAAAAAGCGAAATGCTTTAATTCGAAAATTGGTAAGAACAACGCCTCCCATAATTATGCATAATGTCTGGCGCACATTGGGCACTTTTCTCATTTATGCGCAATTTTTGTTTGAAAATGTTAAAAATATTGAAAATAATAACAAAAAACTGAAAAACTTGTTATTTACCCCTAAATAATCATCAAAACAAATATGGCTGCCTGGTGTGCCTTGGGCGCTTTTCTGAACTTGTTTCTAGTATTGAGTTCTAGCTGGCGTGCCTTCGATGCTTTCCTGAGTTTGTAAATAGTGTAAAAACTTAAACTAAATTGAACATATATAATTTTTCTCACGAAAACTGATTTTTCAGATGTCCAAATCTTCGGAAAGAATCGACGAGACTCTCAAGGATCGATGTCTGGCGAAGCGAGGTAAGAAATGCAATTTGAGCGAAAAATGTGTTTCTTTTTTCGTTTTCTAAAAAGTTTCTTCGAAATAGCTGAAAAACACAAAATCAAAAGAATCAAGAAAAATAACAACAATTGTCTTTTCTCCTCTTCCTCCCCCATCGACCGCCCTCCAACAGCTTTGAACAATTATTTTCGATTTTTAGTTTCTCTTTTTTCCTGACAGAAAAGAAAAGAATCGAAATACCATTCTATTCATTCTATTCAATTTTTGTCTCTTTTGAGTCGAATTGAACCTGAAAAACCTGAAAAAGGGCGTCATGAAATCAAAAAAAGAGACAAACTTGCTAACTTTTCAACGGCGACAGAGCGAGTTCTCCTATTTTTCGCTAATGAATTCAAAGTGAGTCGCGAAAAAATTTTCAAGAATAAAAGTGATATTTAATATAATCTACTTTATTACTGCATGTATTTCAGAGTCCAATTTGCTCTATCCCAAACACCGCCAGTCGAGACGATGTCTTCAGGATCACCGCCACGTCATCATCACACAAATAATGCGGCGAACACGAGTACCACAGCCACACATCATACACTGTCACCTGTCATTCAGTGTTTTCAGAAAGATCAGTAAGTGAGAAGGGATGAAATGAACATGAGCGTTTAATAAGGGCCAGACATATAAAAGATGCTTAATGCTACCGGAATATCTTGATGAGGATTGTGTGATCCTTATGAGACAGCTTTAACATTATGTGATTGTTTGTATTGTATGATACCTGTATTAAATAGAGGATGTGCAAAAACCATGCGAAACTGTTTTCGAATGAGTCTGATTCGGTTTGACAAAACGACGCCGTCTCAGTTCCGAACAATCATTGTCAATCTGAATTCTCAAAAGAAAACTCAATGTTTTCTCAAAGCCATCTGACAGTCTAAAACTGTCCGGACGGCTCAACTCCCTTCGAGACGACTGCTGGAATCCAGCTTTCAGTTCTCGATAAAGTACTAGCTGACTGAAAAGTCAAGCGAAACCGTGGAAGCTATCCTGAAGACTTCAGATCATCTATATCGTTCTAGATCTGCAGATTTGAAAAGTATAATTCTATCTGACAGTTTCTCCGTGTCTTGACGAAGCAACGCCTCTCAGTTTTTCCCTGGAAGCCGCCGGATTAATTGCCGTTTTTGGAATCAAACTTTGTTCAGACGCTAGTTTTGTATTTTATATACGTTTACATTAAAGCTCTAGCTGACTGAAAAGTCGATTGAACCGTTCAATCCTCAAGACATCAGCTGATCTATATTCTAGGTCAGCCGATTTGAGATCAGACAGAATGACAGTTTCGGAGCATCCAAGTGTCTCCACAATACATATTTTTCAATTCTTCCTAGAATACCTGCAGCTTATATTGATTCTCATGACCTATCTATCACACAATCATCTGAATCATATCTTCTGCCCGGAAATGATTCTCAACCGGAAGAATAACAAAAAAACATCTCATCCACAGAAAAAGATCCGAACCATATGAAGCTAAGATTCCTCTTCATGTGATACAAAATCACTCGAACAATTCGTTGTATTCGTTGTCATATTCGTCAAACGCACACATCTCTCTCTCTCTAGTTTTGGTTTCACACTTCCCTCTCTTCTACCACAAACATTGCATCTATCTATCACTTCGGCAGCCTCTCTTCTTCTATTGTTCATCTCGAAAAAGAAGAAAGTTTGCACCCCACTCCTCCTCCCACCTGATAGGGTCATCTGAAAAAAAGGAAGCCGTTTGGCTTTTGATCTAGAATCAGTGTATATTACTGTCACTGCGCCAGTCTTCTCCTCTCTTTCTATAATGTTATTCCCTATGATATTCGGTGATAGTGACAAATCTTCAATGGAGGATGATATGGTTCATTTGCTAGCACAGTGAGTTTTACTGTGTAAAATGAAAAGGTGTTCGATTGGAGGTTTGTTAGGTTGGAAATTCAAAGTTAGCCTAGTAGAGCGATTCTGAGATTAATTCTGATAAGCCTGAATCGGTTGCTTTGTAAATAGCGGCATTCTCCTGTGAACAAAAAGTGTCAAAACATCAAAAACCCCGAAAATCGAAAAAAAAGCATAAAGAAAGCGAAGAAGAAGTAGTCAGAATAGAATGTGTTTCACATTAACAATATGTCGTCAACCCATTGGAAAAATGTGTAGAATGATAGTGCGATATATCATCGACCCTGATCAGTATCATTATCGTTATTTCTATTTTCACTAGATAGATTGTTAGATTCTGCCGCCCCTCCTCCTTTTATCATTTTTTATTTCATATTGATCTTCATCTGCGTGTATTGCATAGTCATCAGATTCGCTGAATTCTTGGTACTCATGAACACAGATTTTTGAGATATCTGATAGTTAGGTTATCTCATTTCTGTAAGCTTTGTTCTGTTCAACTTGACAATTTTTAGCCGACAGTTTTGAGAGAGGTCTGAGTTCCAACCCTCTTTAGAACCTGCGTCATTTCTTTTCTACTGATAACTTATCAATTTGGTTTTGGCCATCAGTTTTAGTGGATTATTTTTCTCTATTTTCCTGGATGCCTTCAAACATTTTCATTCGAAAATACACATTTTGACTCTATAAACTTTAAAATCGTATTCTGTGTTCCTTTTCAAAATGACCGGAATTTGAAAAGATTCATATCTTTTCTTTTGTATCTTTCTCTTTCTTTTCTCTTTTCTATTCATTTCCCTCATGATCCTCTTTTCCTCTCCGATTATTTCTTTCGTCTTACCTCGTTGTTTTCATTTCTTACAACTTTTTGCAATAGGTTTTCCATTCGATAGGTGTGACATCACTTTTCTCAATTGTTTTAGCTTGCTAGCCAATTTGAATACTCCCATGTTAGTTGATTCCGGAGTTGCAAAAATTATTCGAACGCATTCAGAAACCTCACGACTTCAGTTCTCTAGTCATACCTAATTCATATAGCTATCAGAGGTTTATAGTCTTTACGAGATCGATGCAGTTTTCTTTCTCATAAAATATCCATCTTGCACTTTTCCTCTCACTGCCTGTCTTTCTGCTGCAACGGTCAGCTGATAACACACAGTGCATTCGCTTGATAGAAAAGCATACCAAAATGCCAACATCACACTTTTCCTGCCCTCCACCTCTCTCCACACATCTTTTTTCACAAGAAATCGATACTTTTTTCTCACTTCTCGCGCAAAAAAGAATCATAAAAGTGTTGTGTGTATATGCCTTGAAGAAAGTTGTGTTGTGTGTTTGAATGAATCATCCGCTTCCTCTCTCCCCTCCTGGAGACATTGTTTTGTGTAGGTTTGAATGACGGTTTTCTCGTTTTTTTCGTCTATTCCTCGTGTCCTCAGAATTCGTTCTTCTATCTTCAGAATCTTCTGAATCAGAATCTGAACACTTCAGATGCCTCGATCTCACGACCCTTCCCGTGTAGAACTCCTCCGACAAGAGGGAACTCTTAACGAGAAACGAGTCTCGATATCAGTCGAAGATATCCGTGGAGCCGTTGCCTCCTGGACGAAGACGAGTGCTTCTGGAGCACCCATCACCCCCTACCCACTACCACAATTCTTCCTCCAACCACCGTCAACTGGTGGTGGTAGTGGAAGTAGAAATGAGGGAGCAAGTGGTAGTAAAAATGGGTCGATGAACTCATTGAGGATGCAACAAGCCGCGTATGCTGGAAAGAAGGGAGATGATGGAGTGGATTTGGGGTACTAGAATCATTTAAAAATATATTTTTAGAGAACAAAATAAAGAAAAAACTAGAAATTTTCTCATCATCTTTTTCCAGACATCGCGGTGAGCTCGACCTATCCGAAAAGTACAACTATGATCTGAGCAAAGCGCAGCTGAAAGCCAGCTCGCGGACATCCGCCCTCCTCGCCGGATTCGCAATGGTATGCCTCGTGGAACTACAGTATGATGAGAAGACGTCGAAACCACTGTTGATTGTGTTGGGAGTTGTGACGAGTCTGTTGGTTTCTGTGCATTTGTTGGCTCTGATGATGTCGACGTGTATTCTACCGTATATGGAGGCCACCGGGTGCACGCAGGATTCGCCTCACTTGAAATTGAAGTAAGTTTTTGAGATTTTCACCTCTTACAATCAATAATTTTCTATTTCCAGATTCTACATCGATCTATCATGGCTCTTCTCCACGTGCATCGGTCTCCTGCTGTTCTTAGTCGAAATAGGAGTGATTTTCTATGTGAAATTCACGGCGGTTGGCTATCCAACAGCAGGATACATCACCACTGCGATGCTCGTCCCCGTCGGAATCGTATTCGTTCTGTTCAGTTATTTGATTCATAAGAATCGAGTGTCACACAGTTTGGGACGGTTCAAGGATAAGGTTAGAGTTTTAATTTTTTATTTATTTATAATATCAATTTTTCCTGATTTCCAGGTGGACACCATGAAACAATTCCTTGACGTCGAAGCGAATCTTCAGAAGAGCACAATTGCTCCGTCGACAATCCGAGATATTTAATAATCTTGTTTTATAATTAATGTCTTAATAGCGGGTGATCTCGAATCATTTATTCTTAACCTTTGCGATGTCCCTTTAAATTTGTATTTACGGGTTTATTATTTTTCTTTGATTGTAATAAGAAACGATTATTTTTATAGTTTATTTATGATCCTAAACTACGACAACTTTCAGGATATCCGGAAAGCGAACACAACGGACAAAAGTTATTAGAATAACCAACTGCTTAGTCGTCTTCCAATCCAAATCTCCTTTTCCCTTCCCCCATTCATTCTTTCCGGGGGACCGCCCGTGAGGGTGTCTTTTTCAATAATTATGGGAAATGATGAGGTCTCTTCAACCTACACACTCTCTATGCCATTTTAATCTGACGGCGGAAGCATTGCCCTCTTCTCCGCGCGGAAATCCCTCATCCTCTGGAACTTCTCGTTTTGACCTGAATTTTCATATATTTTATGTCATTTTTGATTTGGATTATATCGGTTTTTATATGGAATTTTGTAGGTTTTGAAGAAGTTTAGAGAAACGAGGAACTACAAATTAGAGGTATAATGGCTCAAACCTCAATAGTTGGTCGGTTGTGATTCACATTTTTTAAAGTTAAAAAATATTTATTATTGAACCGACCTTGTGAAAAAAGAATATATAGTTTCAAATAGTCCGGATTTGAAACTATATATTCTTTCTCAAATATATCCCTCAAAAACCTTTGAAACCTACAAAAATCGGGTTTAAGAAGCTTTTTCCAAACTCTGAAAATGAACTCTCCCCAATTCCTTTCCTCGTTTCCTCCAGTAACCCAATTCAGTCCTACCTATACATGATCCGCGTATATGACAGTTTTATGATTGACAGGAACATGGTCATTTCATTTTTTTTTCTACTCATGACTTACCTAGCATAAAACTAGTTTATACATGAAATCTGTACTTTGAAGAATCTATATTTGAAGTGGAGTGTCTTTCCAGATGTCCGGCTTGTCAAGAATCCAAATCTGGAATTTTTAGCCTAATGCCATTCTAGTCTAATCGAGTGTAGTCACTAGTCTTACTGTAACTCTCCATGGACTGTCTGCATGAAAAAGTTGTCCACTACAAAAATGGAGCTCTACTTTTGATCTATACAATCTACAAAAATGGAAACTATGGGGCAGGCCGTAATCCGTTAGGAAGCTTTCGAAATTGCTGATTTCAACTGAAAAAGTCATGTATTCCTGGTACCGCATCCCTGGCTATGAGAAATAGTGAAGGATGTGCTATATATCATTGAAAAGCTTTAAAAACGCTGGTTTCAAATATCTATTCAAATTTTGCTCTCGGAGCTTGGTATTCGAGAAAAATGAAGTCAAAGCTCTGACCGCCGGCAAGTCATTGCCCTGCGAGAAAGGCATTGATCTCGTTTTTCTCAAAGGTCTCTAGAGCAAAATCAGAAAATATATTTAAAATCAGCGTTTCTCAGCTTTGCAATGGTATATATGTAACACATCTCATAACTCCACTTGATGATCTTCCCTATGTTTCTCCAAATGTCCCGATGTCCAGACACCTTCAACCTATTCCTGTCATAGTATAGGTATCTCCTTGTATTTATATACAAACACTTGTACTCTTTATTTCCTTCGTTTTCATATTCTCTCCGTTTCACTCACACCTCCCAGATAGATGATGTTCATTCAA
This sequence comes from Caenorhabditis remanei, assembly GCF_010183535.1. Classification (NCBI taxonomy): domain Eukaryota; kingdom Metazoa; phylum Nematoda; class Chromadorea; order Rhabditida; family Rhabditidae; genus Caenorhabditis; species Caenorhabditis remanei. Next base: position 17,742,253 of record NC_071330.1, on the reverse strand, counting down.
TAACTACACGGTTAAGTGCACTTCTGCTTTCCACTAGAGAGAGAGTATTTGTCGTCGTCCGTGTGTTCCCTCTAGGAATCCGGGTTACCTGTCCTTCCGTCGGAATATTGAAAAAAGTTGTCCTCGTCTTCTCCTGGAAAATAGATTAGAACCTGATGTTTTAAACTTTTTGTCTTAAGCTTCAGTTTTTGGGTCAGCGGTTAGAATAGGTGAATACCGGGCTGTCCGGAAAGATAGGTATGAAGTCAGAGGTTTTTTCTGAGTTGCATGGTTATGATTGATTTGTGTTCATTGTCTATTCTTTAACACGACTCGTTTGTATAGCGCAGTGACAGTATGGAGCCTTACATAGGACTACATTCTCCCCCGCAATAAGATTCCGTGAAACCTGTAAGCCTAGCGTTGCATGTTCGAAATGGTATATCTCAGTTTTTAAAGGAAATATCAAACAGTTGTCAACTGACAAAAGATAGTTAAATATTCATAGACTATTTCTCCAGTTGAAACAATGTTCATATCTTTAAAGACAGATGAGATAGGATACTCCAAGGCTTGCCTCTATTACAGGTTTTATGGTCTTGACATGGCCTGTTTAGATTGTGGAGGACTTGTTGGGCTCAATTGAAAAAACTATAACAATTAAGATCGTACTAAACAGTTTTTATAAATTTGAACCGTTATATATATATATATATATATACATATTCTGATCTGTGATTACTATACTCTGACACTGTCGTAACCTAATAACCATCTAAGTATTTGAATTAATGATAAATTAGTGTTGAAGCAAACTATCTAACTTTTATAGTTCAGAGGTATCCACCTGATCTCCACGTCTTCTGATTCAAGGGATCACCAGAAGAACATTTATTTTAAGTCTACTTCTTTAAAATAAGTTTTCCATTCGATTCTTGTTACGTTTCCTATCACTATCAATTTTCCCAGACGTTTTTTGTATTCATGCATCAATTCCCTTAACTCAAAAACAAAACGAACACCTTCCTCTCTAATCCTCTCTAATCCCCCTCCCTCCTACCACCACATTCCCTAAATTATGCCGTGTCGGAAGCATAGTGAAAAGAGAGAAAATGTTCGTGAAACACATTCGAATTGGAGAAGGCGCCATACGTTTTCATTGTTGAGGTAGGTTGAAGAAGACTGGTCACTCTCTTTTCGGAACTTGTCCCCCTCTCCCTTATACTTTTAAAACTTTTTCTTTTTGCGGTTTGGAGATTTCTTCATGGGTTTACTTGAATTTCAGAGAACTCATTATTTCTAGTTGGCGTTGTTTCACCATATTTTATAAATCTTGATTTTAAAATCTGTATTAGAAGAGCATCTTTAATCGAATAGCGGTTTCCATACACTCCGTGTAGTTTTCCTCATTTTCAGATTGAAATATCAGATTCATCGTCAAATGCGCAGATACAACCTGAAAATCTCACTGACCAATTTTCTTTTATCCCAGTTGCACCTAGTTGCACCGCTTTGAATTCCGTCATATTGTAAGAAAACTGATGTTATTCTACCTTCATTCAAAAAGAACAGGACACTTTTCTTGTTTCGTTTTTCTTCCCTGCTAGCGGATCCCCCCCACCCCAATCCAATCCATTCAGACATTCGATGAGGCGTAACTGGTAATTTGTATAGTATTACTAACAGATATCTAGGTCACCTTTGTGATGATTTGTGGATTGGTTTTGTGGTTTTTTGAAATTGTAGATCCCATTGTTTTGACATTTGATATTCGGAAGAAGATGGCGTCAGATATTGTCGATACAGTTTTTGTAGTGAAGAGCAAATCTCGAAACTTCATTTTTGCGCTAGGGAGTGTTAGTTCACACTTTTTAGAGGGCATTGCTCAGTATTCTACAACTATTTAGGGAAGATTTGCATTTTATAGTAAATTTAGGTTTAACTCCCTGTAAGACAACACAGTGGGCTCCCAAAGTTAACAATAGGAAGCCTTGACGTTCGCGTTCCAGAGCTTAGATTTTTTCAACAACGAAAAATTCATAAATAAGAAGCTTTGAGTTTCGAGCTTTCTTATTATGGTCACTACCCTATTCTCACTTTAATGTTTTCCAAAAACACGCCTCCGACAGCCCAGATTCCTCTTCTTTAATTTTTAGTTGTTGACACCGGATGACAGTCGTCGTCGTCTCGCAACAACCCGCCTTGATTTTATCGTCTCGAGAATCATTCGAATCCAATCATGTGTCACTTTCTTCATTAATCTATGAACTTTTGAACATTTATTTCAGAAAACGGAATTCAGATTCTCAAAACCCTGGAAACCGTATGACACCTGTCATTGAAGGTTAAACGTTCCCCGATTCCGAAATGCTTTCATTTCAAAATGAAATTCTATTTAATTTCACCTTTCTCCTCCTCCTCCTCCCCTCGTCATTCATTCCGACGTCTTCTCCTATCCACCACCGCTCATTTTCATTGTTGTCCTTGAAATTAGTGCGTCTCCTATTCCACATACTATTTCCTCAACGGGGTGTTGTTCCACCTTTAACTTTCCGAGAGGGTTGAAATCGCGAAACCTCTCTCCAACAGTGTCATTCCGAAACAGATCTCCCACTGAGATCTCTCTGTGTATTCCAAATTGTTTTGTTCATTTTGTTGTGCGAGACATTCCTTCTGATACATTTGATTCTTGGTGAATAATATGAGAATTGAAATTGTTTCATGGATCTTTGGAGTAGATTGAACCTAGATCTTTTTTCATTTTTGTATTTGACAACTTTTTTTATACAGACACTCCCTAGCAGTCTATAAAGTAATTCCTCTTTCAAATCGACCGATTTCAGAGCAAAATAGTAATATTGTCTCAAAATGGCCATAACTCTCTAGAGTGTCCGTACAAAAAAGTTGTCAACTACAAAAATGAAGCTCTATGTTTGATCTGTTTGATCCATAAAAAGCGTTCTTGGTGTGACAATCAGTGATACCGTAACATAAAACAGTTAAACATTTTCAATTGAAAAAGGCCAGACCATTACTGTAAAGTGGTAAAATAGTGATGGACTTTGAGATCCCTAGACTGTTTTCAGCCGGGACATAACTCAAAGAGAATTTTAATTCCGTCGAGATATTTTGTGTCAACATTGTATTCCATCAGCCAAACTTCTTACCAAAGTTTCTTAGTCCACATCGGTTTCTCTAGATTTAAGGTTCGTTCATGGCCGGGGCTCAGCAAATTGTTTGAGTAGCTGAATTAAACGCGCGATATTTGAAACATGGAGACATAAGTTTCAGTGTATTTTTTATCTAGACTATTTTGTTTTTATTCCAATTATTAGAATTTTGAAACACCCACTCAAGCAACTTGTCCAGCCATGTTCTTGACATGGTTAAGCTTTCGAATAATGTAGGTCACATACCAAAAACCCCACTGTTACCTATGCTATTTGCTTAGTTAGCTTATTGGTGTCGATTCTGAAGTCACACTTGAATTTTCCACAGTTCAGGAAAAACTGAAACTTCCTGTTCTGTAAAGTAAAAATTGGTTGGAAATCTAGAAGCTAGCAACAGAATCTGAATCCTCGCAATTTAATTATCTTCCAAAAAACTAAGTCTATATTGCTGTTTTCTTTAATGTCACGATTCTCAAAACAATCCTCCCGAATCTAAATATACCCATGACTCATCTTCACCTATTTCCGAATCTAAACATTTCTCTCTCTTCTAAATACTCAACTTATTGACCACCACTACACACTACTTGACAGTCACTAGCTAGCGGGACGATGTCATTGTAAACTGCACGAATAGAAACTGGTTCTTTTCATTTCTTTTTTTTTCATGTTGTGTATTTCTGCAGTTTTTGATTTCTTTTCTTCTGTTGTTGTCTTATAGTCTATTTTCAGACTATTATCCACATCCATCGTAAAAGATGGTGGTGGAGCAAATCGAAGTTATAGAGCACCGGATTATAGAGGAGGGGAGGAGACCTTCTGGAGGTGAGTTATACAGGCATCAATTAACAAAATTTAACAAAATCTGAATTCTAGGAGCCCTCCTACCACATTCCGTACCCATCTCAACTATCCGTGAGAGCCGAGAATCTTACGAGCAACGTGCGGATGGTACCATTCATGACAGACGATATGAAGTGACTGGCGAACGAGATGTTAGCAGAGAGCCATCGTTCTTGCATACCTCTAGTAAGCTACTGTATAGGGTAGCAAATCTAATATAATGAATTCCAGACTACGGTCAACACCTCGAAATGTCACCACCACCGCCACAGCGATACAATGTAAGTGGGGCGACGAATAGCAGTTTTCTGAACACGTCTGGAGATAGTAGACTCAGTTATCCGGGAGCGGCGGATAGAAGTAACGATACGACTGTGATTAATAATTATGGATACGATATTACGGAGGTGCACACTACTGGTGAGTATTCCTTGGAATATACTGAAGGAAACTTGGAGAATACGTAACAAATTCTGGATTTCAGGAGGGGAATTTCAAATAAAATTTGAGAATGCGTAGATAGATACAGTACCGCGCAAAAAGATACGAACTTTGGCCGTTTTCAGTTAAAAATTCCTAACTTTAAGAAAGCGTTACGGTATCACTTATTGATTCATCAAGAAAATGTTTAGTGAATCATACAAATCAAAAGTAGAGCTTCAGTTTTGCAGTTGACATATTTTTCGTACGAACACTCTCTAGGGAGTTATGATTATTTTAAGACAACATCACTATTTTGCACAGAAATTGGTCGGTTTGATAGATTTGAGAGAATTTATTTTAACGATACGTAACTAGCTAGGGAGTGCCCATACAAAAAAGTTGTTAACTACAAAAATGAAGCTCTATCTTTGTTCTGTACAATCCATTAAAATTTACTTCAGTGATACCGTAACTCCCTCTCAAAGTTGGGCATTTTCAACTGAAAACGACCAAAGTTGTTCCAAAGATGACCATTACTGTAGTTATTATGCTAATAGTAAGCTATCCACAATTCGAGTTATTGGTAACTGAGCCTATACAACCATTATATTTGAGAGTTCTTCTTGAGGTCGTTAGCAGTTTTTAAAATTTTAAATTTAAACTTTGCACATAAAAGAAACCTAGATCTTCAAGATTCTAGTTTTGTAGATAGAATATAATAGCATAATAGTTACCAGTAGCTCAGTGACATGCTTCAAACTACTTTGACCTGTTGAAAAAGAAACTACCGTACTTAGCAACCACAGCAACCCTAACCTTATCAAATTTCCAGAAGGAGGTGCCCGAATAATAGAAACTCACGGAAGTGGTCCACTCCGGGAGACAAGTCGAATCGAGCATGTTGAGGAGACCATCACAAGACCATCAGCCATGAGAAGCTCATCCGCAGCAGCTCATAGAAGCTCCTCGAATATTTTCACAGTTCCAGCACCGACCAGTCATATCTCGTATCGACAGGAGTTTGCTAGTGATAATGAGTGAGTTTTCTTGTTGTGTAGATGGAAAATTGAATAGAATGGTAACTTCTAAATGTGTTTGTTGAGTATTGAGGGGTGGTGTTTAGTGGAAGCATGACAGGGTTTAGTCAACCGTGGGAAAAGCAAACACCCCCGAAATTTTCGAAGGACAACAACTTCTGAGATTTTCGATTCTTATAGCTGTGAACTTCAAAACTATATTTTGTTGTCAGAATGGAGACTATTCTAGAAATGGAGGAGTTAAACACGTAGGTCATTTTCATACTGTAACCACTATAATATAAGAGACGGTAGCTCGCTTCAAGCTCAATGTTATGAGCTGAAAAACATACTAAAATGTAGATCTCGGTGTTTTGTATATCCTTAACATAATACCGGGCAAAATCGGTAAGGAGTCGAAGACATATAAAACTCATCTTAGGTTTGAAGTGAGCTATGCTAATTTCAAGGTAAAATATTAAAAATTATACTATATCGATAGAGAAAAACGCGGGATTTCTAATGGTATGATAATCTCGCTGATGCAATCAAAACTGAAAGAGTTATGATAAAAACAATCTTGAAGGAAAATAACCTTTGGACCTTCAGACAAACTGTTCATTAGAAATGCTATTTAACGTAATATATTCAAAAGCAGACTGCATATATTGATAGAAAAAAATACGGACCGGATTTATGTCGGCCCGTATATGTAGGATACTGTAAAACCTCTAACAGGCCCGCTAGATAGAGTTTGGAGCTTCATATCACGTCTGTCTTTAAAGATATAAAAGTTGTTTCAACTGAAGAAATGTTTTATGAATATTAAACTTTATTTTGTCTGTTAGCAACTTTTTTAATATCTCTTCTGGGAACCGAGATATGCCGCTGTGAACAGACTCCTCTGTCAAAACGTTTCACCGAATAACTTTCCAGATCGCTCGCTCGAAAAGACAGCTACCGAGCTATGCAATCCTCCTGGGATGGTGAGGAAAACCGAAAAATCGCCTCCAACCTCAAATCACAAAGATTCCCTCCACAATCGCAAACGTCTCTGGTCTCCAGAGAAACGGAGCACTCGGAGAAAAAAGTTGGATGTTTCCAGAGGATCCGAACGTTTATTCAAGGAGTTCGATATGCTTTTAAGTGAGTTATTATTTGTAACAAGATAAAAATAAAAAGAAGTTTTCAGAACCGCCGAGTACACACCGGAATTCAAGAGAAACATGTGTTGTATTCTGTTATTCTTGATTCTTCTCCTATTCCTCCTCTTCGTCATTTTCAACGCAATTTTCAACCGCTACGCTGTATCGGAATTCTTGTTGTATCCACCAGTTTGCGAGGAGTGTCGAAGGAAAAATCCCGCACTCGTTTCAGCAGCATTACCCTCATCAGGTATGCAGATTCTATTGAAATATAGTCGAACTGTCTTACTTCAGTCTTCGTCCACTTCTACTCCAAACATCAGGCACACTTCGAACTTCGTGGAAACGCACCGTTTAAATCGAACAGTTTCACGGCAATCGATTTCGACACAGTAAGTTTAGATTTAATTTTGGTTTTTAAAAAATAATGTATTGTGCGGGGATTGCAAAAAACAGAGATCAGTTGAAAATGTCCAACTTTGAGAATGTGTTACGGTATCACTGATAGTCCCACAAAGAAAATGTTTAGTGAATCATTCAGATTAAACATAGTGCTTCATTTTTGTAGTTGACAACTTTTTTGTACGGACACCGCCTAGAGATGTATGTTCATATTCAGGGGACAGCTCAAAAATCACTCTATTTTGCACTGGACGATTTGAGAGATACATCACTTTGTCAATACGTAACTTGCTAGTGAGTGTCCTTACAAAAAAGTTGTCAACTACAAAATTAAAGCTTTACATTTGATTTGTACGATCCATTAAAAATTTTCTTGGTGAGACAATAAGTGATACTATAAAACATTCTCAAAGTTGGACATTTTCAACTGAAAACGGCCAATGTTCTTAGAATCGTGGTCATAACTGTAGCTAGCTTTAAACACTAATTGTCACAGAATATCTTAAATTTTGTTACCAGAATACCAAAGTTAAAATCAGCCAAAATAAATTCCAGGGCTACGTCGCCTACGCGGATCACTCACTAACCGATGCCAGTGGAAACCATTTCACTTGCTTCCTGATGCCTCTCGATAAGGGTGCAATTGATAGTATGGATCAGTTGTCGGAAGCAGTTTCAGACTCGGATTATGAGGTAATACATGATTTAGTTATTTGGTTGGAATAGGGAAGTTCTGCTGATTCAGAATCCACACGACGTCAGCTTCCAACATTTCAGATCCAATCCACATTCGGCTGGCAAGAGTTCTATCAATTTGATCCAGAACCTATTGAACCAATGATCGCAAACCAAAAATTCACCGAACGCATCGACGATTGTCACGGAGCGAAGTGGTACCTTCTAAGGCAGACGGTTCATGCGAAAGGTAGGCTCATCTCCCCACTTCTCTTTTACGATAGATTTTCAGATGCCTCATGCAGCGACTGTTATGACTTCTGTCTGCCTGATTGGGCGGTTGTTCGAAAAGAGAAATATGAGGACGAGTCGACGTTAGGCGTCAGAAGACTCAACTGTTTCAGACTCTATGTTCCGGAATGGAGGAATTTCAGAGTGGAAACCGACATTGGCGGTGGTCACTGGAAGTATCCGTTATCCAGTGAAAGTACAAAAAGAGATAAGAATGGAGAATGGGTGCACTGGATCCCGACAACCCATTCACAAGGATTGTCGAGAAGTCGGAAGAGTGTCTCCTCATCCTCGAATTCTACAATTTATCATTAATTTTTAGAAAATCATTCACCTATTGCCTTTTCCCCCTGTAAACTCACTTGTAGCTATATATCAGAAGTGCCTTTCCATTCTTCTACACATTCCGTCGCTCATTTCGCAATCTCTCTTTCTTTTTCAGACTATTCCCCTCATGACGTTTGATTTTAATAAAACTGCCACGTCACCTACCTTAAATTTAACAGTTCATACATGTCTATATATATATATATATATATGTATATATATATATATATATATAATTGGAAATAATACGGGAGAAGAAATGAAATGCTACAAGAAAAAAACCGAGGGGAATAGGAGGACTTCCGGTACCTAGGGAGGTGAGAAACAATGATACATTTCGTGGGGGAGGTGTTATCCGAGAGGGGAAAAAATAAACAATTTGATAGATGCACATGCACTTGCTTCGTCCGGTCTTTACGCAATCAGATATTATTAAGCGCAATTCGATGACTACCATTATGGAGTGGTTCTTCTGAATCGAAAAACAAAGAAAATGACTATGTTCGACGATTTGAAAAGAGAAAGAGCTATGTAATTCATCAATACACTTCTGCCTACTGAAATTCCACGCGTTTCTTCAAGAAAGTCAAACATTCCGGATTTCACCCGAGAAATGAGTGACAGCTGCGAAGAACTTCCAAAACACGGAGATTTTCAAAGGTAAATAGTAGTTATTTTATAGAAAAATTGTTCAGATATATGGAGGAATATGTGGATTCGCAGAGCGAGGAGTCGATTGAGGCATATTGGATGAGAAACGTATTCCTGTCTCTTTTTGAGGCTCCGCGACAATTCGCAACTGCGACATTTCGCAACTGCGACATTCCGCAACTCACGTAGGTTTCGCAACCGCGACACTTCGCAACAGCGACATTTCGCAACTAGTCATTTCGCAACTAGTCATTTCGCAACTGCGACGTTTCGCAACTACGACGTTTCGCAACCACTGGACATTTGCATATTTGGGTCAGCTAAAAATTTTGAGTGTACCAAAGTGCTTGGGAACATATTTGAAAATAATTAAATAGAAGAAAAAGTTATCTGACCCACTTTTAGACAAAACTAGGTTAAACTATTGCTAGTTTAATGGTTGCGAAACGTCGTGGTTGCGAAATGTCCTAGTTGCGAAACGTCGCAGTTGCGAAATGACTAGTTGCGAAATGTCGCAGTTGCGAAGTGTCGCAGTTGCGAAACCTACGTGAGTTGCGGAATGTCGCAGTTGCGAAATGTCGCAGTTGTGAATTGTCGCGGAGCCCTTTTTGAAGAAGCCGAAAGAATTCTTTCAGTAATTCCAAGCGAATCCGTTTGTGAGACGACATTCTCGACTCCTTCATTCCTGCTGGACAAACGTCGAAGCAGACTTTAATACTCCACTGCGGAAAAGTGGCCGTCGGCTGCCAAATTGCGTCGAGATATCCGGAATGAAATAAACTACAAAGGCCTCAACAAAACTCAATAGAAAATTTTACATTTTCGCGAAAGAATTCAAAATTTTCAAACAATTCGAAAATATTTTACTTTTGAACTTTGACGCAAATAACCCGGGCCTCGGATAACACCGCTTAAGGTCTTGACAAGTATGGTTTCGTCCTTCATAAACGCCAGCTTCTTTCCTTTCTTTTGCTCTCCTCCTTCACTTTCTTTCTTCTTTCCTTTTCTCCTCCTTTTTTCCTCCTTCCCATCTTCTTTCTTCTCTTTTTCCTTTTCGCTTTCTTCGTCTTTCATATCGAAATTCTTTCTTCTTTCTTTCTCTCCATTTCTCTTCCCGTTTTCGTTCTTCATTTCTTCTTTATTCTTTTTTCCCTCTTAGCTTCCTTTGTCGCTTCCTTCGACACCTCAGTCGCATCGGGCACCTGTAAATTATTGGCGGAGAGAAAAAAACAATAGTTTCTTCTTCAACTAACCTAACAACAATCATTTATTGTTTATTTTCGAAGACCTTGCTGGCAGGGAATGTGGGGAATTGTCCGGTGGGGATTGGAATGAGTCGGCGGTTCTGAAAACAAATATGGGCGGAGAGAAAACAATAGTTACGAGACAAACTAACACAAAAATTATTAACCGTTGGGTCTCGAGTGTTCCGACGATGGTTGTAGGGCGTTTGGAGTCTGAAATAAAACAAAATTCATGCAATAAATGGAAAAAAGAGAAACGTCGAAAATCAAACGATTCCAATAAATGCCATTTACACCTTGTCAATATAGCGTTTTAAAGTTATATTTCTTTGAAAAAAGCAGAAAATTTGATGGAAAAGTACATTTTTACGAATAAAAGCATTAAAAAATAGCCTGTAAGAAAAAAAGCCAACCTTGTGCGGGGATTTTGCGAAAACATCGCGCCCAGGTTGCAGAAAAGAAAATGAAAAGTGGGCGGCGCATTTCTCGTGCGTCGGAAAAAATTATCGGAACTTTTTTTATTTCGATAATACATGTCTATATATATATAATTGAAAAATAATACGGGGAAATGAAATGAAATGCTACAAGAAACCGAGGGAATAGGGACATCCGGAAGTTAGGGAGGTGAGAAACAATGATACATTTCGTGGTGGAGGTGTTATCCGAAAGGGGAAAAAAGAAACAATTTGATAGATATGGGAGAGGAGGTTTACCCAAAATTGCATTAGTGATAGGGAGGGGAGAAAATAAGAAAAAGCTATACGAGGGGTTTGGAAAATGAGAAAATATATTAATGTACAGGGAAGAGGCGTCGTCGTTCAATCGTCGTCCTCATCCTCTTCTTCTTCATCAGACTCATCATCCGAGCTACGACTCATGAGATTCCAGATGTCTTGTGGTGGACGAAGGAATCCAATGACGACTGTCACGTTGTCGGCACTTCCAGCGGTGATCGATTTGTGACAAAACCAGCGAGCCATTTCCGAGTAGTCTGGAATAAAGAGCGCTTCAATCATGAACCATTCAAACTCTATACGCACCTTCAACAGGAAATGTTCTGACAAACTCGCCAACCAAATTGTATAAATCGGCAGTGTTCAACACGTCCGATACACCATCACACGCCAAAAACACCATATAGTCGCCTTGCTCAATCGGTCTCTCGCATATCTCCGGCTCATTCGATATCATCGGTCGTCCGGGAACGTCGCCCAGAGCACGCGTCAGGTTGAGCACTCCGTTGACTCGCAACTCGCCACCGATCACGAATAGTTGTCCGCCGGCTTCTTCGACTCGACGCGCTTCTTCTGGATCGGACGGCGAGTGCTCGCGTGTCACTTTGCGGAATTCCATGTTGTTCATGACGTATCCTGGTGAATCGCCCAACCACGCGAACGCCATCGTCTTGTTCTCCTTATCGATAGCGCAACACGCCGCCGTCGTGCCACCCTTCCAGTACTCCTTCACACTTCTGACTGTCAATCGTTGATCCAACAACTCAAGTGACTTCTTCAGCTGATTCTGGAGCTCATCACCGTCGCTAGTTTGTCGAGTCTCCAGCCATGCCTCCCAGAAGTGAGAGGCCGCGTATTGTGAGCACTCGTGTCCGCCATGACCATCGAACACACCGAGAAGGGCGACGGGATCCTGGAAATGGATTTATAGTGGGAATTTTACAAAAAATCATCACATTTTCAGCTAAAAATGTGAAATAGTAAACAAATTGCATATTTTCAGTTTCTCACCTGCGTCCGATTCATATACTGACTATTCGGATAAGCTACGAATCTATCTTCTTGCTTCGGGCGTTGCCCCTTCAACTGATCCGCTGACACGTGGATTCCAGTCCACTTTGTGCGTAAAATCGTGCTGTTCCGGACGGATTTCAGAAGAATTCGCTGAGCAGTCGGCCACATGCTGTCGACGAACGCCTTTTTGGCTTCTGTTGTGCCTTCCGTGACATAGACATCTGGATTATAGCGAATATTGCCAAAAAATCCATCATTCGCATCATCTTGTTCCTTTGTTAGCCAATAAGCCATCCAGTGGCAGAAGTCTGCGCATTGACCTCTGAAAATTGATTATCAATTGATTTCTTACAATTTCGCGATTTTTCGCATACTTCATCATTAATTTCTGGAAAATTTCGTTCATGGCGTCGCCAAAGACGTCGTGAGCAGGTCCGGACGGTGGTGGGCGTCGGAATCGTATGGGAACAACTGGAAAAATAGTTTTTTAACGGATTTCTAGAAAATTCGACGAAACCTGGTTCTTCTGAAACAGCAGGTCGCCCTTCAACCAAGTTTTGCATTTCGTCCTCAAAGCAATACTCGATTACTGCGCGAGCACTCTGTCTCCGATCGAGGAAGTTGTCCTGAAGAGATATGATTATTTAAGTGAAATTTGAAGCGATTTAAGCCTATTACTTGCCTCGAACACTGCGTTTCTCTCCATTGTGATTTGTGCAACGCATGGCTTGAAATCCGGGTCACCAAGCTTGTCGGATTCGAGTGGGACGCGAAAACTGCCGGATGAAGAGCCCTCTGTCTTCTCTGGACTTGTTTTTTCGACCGGTGGGTCGGACATCTGTAATTCAAGATATTTTTGAAACAAAAATTGAAAAAAATCGAGAGAAAATAATGAACGTTGCGAGAACAGAAGCCACTTCGAAAACGGTGAAAAAAGTTGGCATAATCGAAAACTTCAGAGCATTCGCCCATGTAAAAATGTATTTAAAGTCATCTAAACAAGGTTTTCGCGAGAAAATCTGAAAATAATTGAGAAAAAACAGTCGAAAATGATGAAACAAAAATGGAACGGCAGCTATTTGCCGCAAAAAATTGAGAGGAAATTCGGAAAAGTTTGCGCGTTTCTCGTGACTTGACGTACTTTTGGCTTTTTTCGGCGCGAGTTTAAAATCGGATTTTTTATGTTGTTTTTCTGGAAAATGATTGAAAATCTCTGAAAATCTCTAAAAATTGGGCGGTTCCAGTATTATAAAAGACGAAATTTGTTCATTTATTAAAAAAAGGAGCGAGATTCTGAAGCAACACTCACTGGGCAAAATATGAATTATTTTTTCCAAATTCTTCCATCATTCCTGATGCCATTTATAGAAACAACCAGTGTGAGAAGAGTGAATGATGACTCCGGACACCCAGAAACCTGTACAGCTTAACTTTTTGTGTTCCGACTTCCGGATAATCACTATTCACTTCCATGTAACTCTGGTCTGTATGATACAATATGACAACTAACTAGGGAATGACTCACACAATGTTTGGAGAAACACAACATGATATATATATATATATATATATATATATATATATATATATATATATATCACCGGAAAGCTGATGTTTCCCCGATTCCGAATCTATATTCAGTTTTTGCAATTGGTCATCCCAGTTTTGAGAAATTCAGCTCCAAAGTTTGGGTAAATTTACTGCTCAAACTGAAGTAGCCGATCCGCGTGTTGCGGTCGAATGGTCTATAGACCAAATGAATATACGTGTAGAGACAACACACGGTTGATAACTCGAGTTTGAGCACTAAAATTTACCCAAACTTTGGAGCTGAATTTCTCAAAACTGGGATGGCCAACTGCAAAAACTGAATATAGATTCAGAATCAGGAAATCATCAGCTTTCCGGTGATATATATATCATGTTGTGTTTCTCCGAACATTGTGTGAGTCATAGCAAGATTTAGTGTCCCAGAAGACAACTATCGTAAACCAATTTCCCAGAGGCATCATTGAGCTCTGACCTCATTACAGGAATAAATCAATATTGTTTTCGATGGACATTTGATATTAGCAGTCACCTGACACCACTTATAAACAATTTTCCTATTTTTTTAAACATAAATTCCACTCAAAGCTTATTTCAGACTCGAAATGCTCATGAAAATTTCTATATTTCTTTCTCTACTTTTCCTGGTTTTCACGAATGGTCAATCTCCAGCAAAGTACACGAATGAAACATTGAAAGTTCGTCTGAATGTGCCGTTCTTCAAGTTTTTCAGCAAGAATGGACATCATGTGGTTAGTTTTAATTGCGAGCTTTCCAATAACATTTCCTTATCCCAGGTCGACGAAGAAATCCCAAAAATCACAATCCCCGAAATCAAACTTCCATTCTCCTCAAGTATTGGGAAAGGCGTTGTGAAGACTAACGATCTGAAAATCGAAAAGTTCAGCTCCCCTAAGTGAGTTCCATGAAAATTGTTTCATAGATTCACTATCAATTTAGAATCGACTTCAACCTTTCAAATACTGGCATCCGCTGGTGGACAAGTGGTGGTGCAATCAAGTTATCTGGAAAGTGGCACGCAAAGTTTACAGAGCTGATTACGGTAAGTGTGACAATCCCTTATAATTGTAAGAATTGGACGTTTCAATTAACCTTAATTATCTAGATTCGTGACAAAGGATGGCTCAATGCGTATGCAACCGGAATTCAAATGAATATCTCCGCGGCTGCTTACCAATTGGATGGTCAACCGCAAGTTCGAATTGGAGAGTGTACTGTTCAAATTCAAAAGTTGGATGTGGAGTGAGTATTCGATTCTTTGCAACCTCCACGGACTTAAAATATACCGAATTGTAGATCTCGGCGAGTTCTATGTCTGTGACCTTCTACGGGCCATATGCTTTTTCGTTAATGTGCCGCGGGCTTTCATATTGACCATATTCTCGTTTTCTGCTTTTTTTCCTGGCCAGCCATCCTGTCCGTACTAGGTTGTAGGGATAGAATTCGTCGAGATCTACATTTTGGTATATTTTTCAATTCATAATATTGAGTTTGAAGCGAGTTACTGGCCGACCTGGTTTGCAAGTATGACTTTCTCTATTTCATCTTGTTTCCAGAATTGGTGGAAGTGTGATCTCTTGGTTGGTCAATCTTTTCGAGACTCCATTCTCCAAACTCATCAAAAAAGTGATTAACGAGCAGGCTTGCACTGCGGCTCGTGGTATTCTGATAGACGAGGCTAACAGATTCTTACATTCCCTGCCAAGTCACGTGGATATCGGAGCAAACTTTTACGTGGACTACTTTTTGACAGAGAATCCACATGCGACGAGGTAAGCCTGCAAAACTCAAAATAACTATATCTGAAATTTGTTTATAGAGACTTCACGGAATTCGATCTGGCAGCTGATATTGTTTATGGAAAGAGTGTTTGTCATCCAGTCAAAGTGGGCAATTGGACAGGTACGCTTTTTGCAGATGCATTTTTGTACTGACATGAAATCTCATACTTGGAAAGCGGGCCGACGTGTAACTCGCTTCAAACTGAGTTTTATGAGTTGAAAAATATACCAAAATATAGATCTCAGCGAGCTCAATGTCTGTGAAAACCGTTTGGCCGGTTGGGTATTCTTTGATGTGCCGCGAGCCGGGATAAAGAACGCAGAATGACCTATTTTAGCGTGGCCCACGGTTTATTAATAAATAGTCATCTAGGTCACTGACATAGAACTCGCTGAAATCTACATTTTGGTATATTTTTCAGCTTATAAAACTCACATTCAGTTTGAAGCAAGCTACGGTTTCCAAGAATGGTATTTTGGGACTGACTAGAAATCTCAAATACGCTTTCCAGATGCCAGTGACTCTCCTGGAATGCTTACGACCTGGATGTCTGTCTCTATCCCCAACTGTCTCATTGAATCCGCCCATCAAAACCAACTCGTTAAGGTTCTCATCTCCAAAGACATCTCCGTAGCCGAGCCATATCTTCGTACCTCATGTGGATTCCTTGGCTTGTGTATTGGAAAGTTTTTCAAGAAACTGAGAACGGACTATCCGAATAACCACGTGGATTTGTTTTTCCACACCTACAGTACACCATACTTCGAGATGAGTGAAAAGGATGGAGTCATGTTGAATATGAGTTTGGCTGTTGACTTGTTCATCAATCCATATGCGAAGACAAAAGAGAACATTCTCGCGCGTCTCGTAGTTGACACACAATCCGATGTGGAACCCTACCTAAATAATACTAGAATTCATGGACACCTTCTGAATTCCACTATCACAGCCCGAGTCGAATTTTCGAATATTGGAACGGTTTCCGGAGCGTGAGTCACATTCGGGGGCTCTTATTCAATAATATGATGGATGAATTGCTTTCAGATTCCTCAGAGCCTTCTCCAGTGTCCTCTCCATGACTGCTCGCGAGGCCGTTCGTTCAGTTTTGGGAGTGGGAATCCCGATTCCATCGTATGATAATGTAACTATTGCAGGTGAGCATTTTTTTGAAAGGGGATTTTTTGGTATAGTTCGAAGCTTCAAAAAATCTGAAATTAAAATCTATTGTATATTTTTCAGCAATGCATAAATTTTGAAACTTTTTAAATTTTCGAAGTCAGCAGTATCAAATTAGTATACTCTCGCCTAGAATTATTTGAGTCCTACTAATGGGCAACGGGGGCAGGGTTACTGTAGATTTCGTGCAAGCTTAATTTTACAACGTTTCGAAACTTTTCAAAAATCTAGAAAACACAAAATCTACCGTAACTTTTTCATCGTTGCTATGTTATTTCAGTTTATTAAAGATACCTTGTAAGCTAATCAATAAAATCCGAAATCTTTTATTTCAACTTAATATTCAATTAATTCTCCATCTTCCAGACTCATCCCACATCGAAGTGTTCGACCAGTATCTCCGTGCCAACATCGACTTTGAGTTTAAATAATTGTATATGGTAGAGCTTCTGAAACTGTGATACAATAAATTAAGCGAAACGTCAGTTCATTCATATATTTAGACACGTGTAACAATGGAATTTCGGAAATAGGCTTTTCTTCACCCAAAAACTTATTTTCCACTGATTTTCCCAAATTTTATAATTTTTTTCGAGTTTTTGAATATTTGCGAAAAGATCAATTTCCGACTTCCCACTTCCGACTTGCGGATAAGCAGAGCCAGCCGTTCTGTTTAGATAGCGCCTGACTCAGAAAGGATACATTGATTTCGAAATTCATGCAGAGTTTGAACAAACAGCTGTGACCACAGAAATAACAACAAAACATTCAGCTTCATCTCATCTTCTTATCCTTTCGTTTTTCAAAAGAGAGCGAAGTGGACACCTAATAAACATTCTCCTCATCTCATCATAATGCATAGAGTCTCCCCATCCAAAAGCCTCCTCGTGCTGCTCTTCTTCCTTCTTATCCTCTGCCAAAGAGAAAGAGAAACGCAGACACGTGAAACAGAGAGTTGTCTGACTCTCTAGGTCGTCTCTTCTACTAGGAATAATATCTCGTCGCTTTCCGTTTCTCTCTTCCCCGTTTTCAATGAACAATACGGCATGTTCTTGTGTCACCCCCCTCCTCTAGCCTTCCCGGCAGACGGGCGGTCTCTCTCTCTCTCTCTCTCTCTTCCGATATGTTGCGAAAAAGAATATATATATATATATTTATAAAGATAACAGTTTTATTATATTTGTTTAAGGTTTTTATTAACCATTTTTATTCCTAACGTTAGAATAGTCTAGCGAGAGCTTGTTAATTCCCGGAGCAGTCGAATTTGCTGGAAAATAATTATTACTACAGTGAGCAACAGACATCCTTATAAAAGAGAACTTCCAGAACCGTCTTATCTCAAACTCCTCACCACAAAACCAATTTTCTTCCCCTGAGAATGCAAATATTGACTGATTTCATTTTTCATTTTTCTGCAGCAGCCGGGCGTCCCCAACAACTACTACCGGTTTTTCGCATTCTCTCATTCTCTTTTCGACTACCATAGTTCTTTTTCAAAAGTTTTGCCGCGCTCTATGGGTGTTTCTTTATGTGATTTTGAAGGTTTTGGTTTACGGTTTAAGATGGGAATTTTATAGTTCAGAAGGTTGACAAAAGTGATTTTTTGCGTTGTTTAAAATCTATAAATCATTGCTCATGAGAAAAGGTCATAATTTTCCCTATAGTTTTAGGATAAGTTAAGCATATGTTCCTGTCGAATTCATCTCAATTTTCAAATCCTTTGAGCTTTTGTTATGTTTGTTGAAAAGTTAAGAATACCATCCACAGCTGTCTTTAATAGCAGATTATATAAATACAATCTCAATCATTTCCTGTCACTAAATCCAACAAATTACTAACTTTACTTTACTTTTATGGTTCTAGCTAATATCAATTCGTGTCATCTAACTATATTTCTTGTCTTACTTCAATTAGTGATGGAGCTACTCACAGGGTAGCAGAAAATACAAACAACTTTTTTTTAAATATATACTCACAAAATAGTTTTTTGCTTCCTTTCCTGCTACCTTGTCAATAGGCCCATAACTCTAACTATTTTACCCCTTTTTACCTTTATGTTCTACCCCCCGTTTGCTCCCATTCCCGGTTATCTATTTCTTTTCCTATATATTAATCATCTCTTACATGTAACTCGCAAAATCAATTCATTTTCACGTGTAGGTGGTATCCACCCTTCGATGAAATAAATAAATTAAATTCCGAAAAATATCTGTATTCAAATTTTGTATTTTTGTATTTTGTAGTCTATTGTCTATTTCTCAAAAAAACTGATATATACCTCTAGCCTTGTTTTCTCCCGACACCGCTCCCAGTATACAAACAAAAATAACCAATTATATGCACCTATATCAGTTTTCTTCCATTCTAGGTCAAGAAAAACATGTTATTCCTTTCTTTTTTCATAAAACCATGTCAGATAACATTTACAAATGACACACCGCCGCAACACGACAAATTTCGAAATTCATAACGCATAACTCTCCCCTTACCAAACGTTGCATAGTGTGTAATATGCATCACGCAGGCAGCTGCCTATAATTAGACGGTAACTAAAGCGTGACCTATTCAGCCGGCTTCTTCCCCACATTGAATTCATTTATTCCTTGATTTATCACCTAATTTCTGTCTATCATCGAACATTTATTCGGATGATGATAACATCCCCCATCGCCCCACACATACACACCTTCCCGTTTTGATTCAAATTACTCTTCGATCATTTTCATTTTCTTCTTCTCTACACATCTCATATCTCTCCTCGAAATCTTTCTCTCTCTAGATCAGTTTGTGTTAAGTTAGAATCTCTCTCTTTCTCTCGTTTCCTGTTGGGTACCCGGTTGTACTACTTGACTGAGCAAAAATCTTCTCTCCGGTTTTTGATGTTAGGAGTGAAATGAGGGTGAACTGGAGATAGGACTTTGATATGGATTGTTTTTGACCTTTTCTAATTTGTTACGTAATGCACTTTTTGAAGAACAGTTCAAGATTTTATTCCTTTTCAATAATTAAAAGCCATGTTTTCGTACAGACCAAGAAAATTCTTATTATGGTCCAAGTCTTGAACTCTAGACGCTTATTGCGAACTATTGAACCTAAATAATTTTTTGAATAAAACACTTTTTAAGAGCAGAGTTTTAATTTTTGAGTGTAAGTTTTAAAGAGCTGGATTTTTTTTCTATAGTTGGGATTTTTTTAATTAGACTAATCGACTCAAATGTACAGGTTATTAAAATAATCTAGAACTTGCTGAGGACTAAATTATGGCTCGACACTAGGACGGAGAAAGTTTAAGTATTCTTAACATTACTTAGAACAAGATGTTTTGGCAGATACGCCGATTTAATTTTAGTTTTGAACGCATCGGAAAATATTGACGATAGACCTCGGAGGTTTGTGCACTGGATATTGTATGAATTTGTTGTTTTCTTTTTTCTGTCACCTGGAAAACAAAACCTTCAATTCTCCGAGTTAAACTACCCTTAAATCACATTTTTCTCTATACAAAAAATATAATATTGATCCGATAAGAGTGAGAGTGTCAACTGATAGAAACTAAGTAGGTTAGTCTCATTTCGAGTGCACTATTTTTCCAACCCATCATTTCCAACACGTTTCCTTTCCCTCTCTCTCCTAAAATCACATGTTCGTAATATTTTCCAACCCTTCCTCACTCTTTTTTCGACTCTCCCTCTTACTCTCTCGCACTTTTGTGTCTCACACTACTCTCAATCATCCCCTTCCTTTCGACTGCAGTCGTTAACCGATTGGATTTTATTTTAAATCTATTGATTTTTGTACCTACTCCTCCTCCTCCAAATTCTCTGCATTTCTACCTATTGTTTTACACTAGTCACACTAATTTAATTAGCTTTTTTTCGCTGTGTCATCAGTTACAATTGATCAGAAATCTTTTTGTTTCAGACTTGGCACCTAAAAAGAGGGCACCTTGTACGATCGGCCCGTCACATCTCAATCAAAATAATGTCAGAAACTATTTCGAGGTTGCTTATTATCACAGCCGGTACACTTTATCCGGCGTACAGAAGTTATAAGGTGGGGGATTTTTGATTTTGAATCTGATTGGACATCTAACATTCTCAATGCGTGTTCAAAACTAGAAAATTACTTATGCAGCTTATGTGAAGCTGTAAAAAATGCTTTCAAAAACGATTGCCTGCTGACAGCATCAGGTTCTAAAAATATCTGTCCTAGAATTGGAAAGTTCTAGATAAACATAAATTGCATAAAAGTTTACTGTTCCAGGCAGTCCGAACAAAAGACACACGAGAGTACGTAAAATGGATGATGTACTGGATAGTATTTGCAATTTACTCATTTCTTGAAAACCTTCTCGACTTGGTGTTGGCATTCTGGTTCCCGTTCTACTTCCAACTCAAAATAGTCTTCATATTCTGGCTATTGAGTCCATGGACGAAAGGAGCTTCCATTTTGTATAGAAAGGTTTGTTCATTTGGAGGAGGAATTCGGCAATGTTTTTTGTTTTTTAGTGGGTGCATCCAACACTAAACCGTCACGAAAAGGATATTGATGCACTTTTGGAATCAGCGAAATCGGAGTCCTATAACCAGGTGAGTACTTCAATTATTAAAAGAGGCAGGCAAAAAATGTTCTCAGAAAACAAAATATGAGTCATTCTATTGTTTCGAAATGCTTTGTTTTTTTTTCACGAAAATTGTGTTTCTGGTGGGGGGAAACATCAATATAAATATAGAGAATCGAATATTTTCCAGCTGATGCGAATCGGAAGTCAAAGTTTGGTGTATGCGAAGGAAGTGGTGGCAGAAGCCGCCGTTCGGGGACAACAACAACTTGTGAATCAGTTGCAGAGGTGAGAAAAGAGAAAAACACTAAAACGCTGATTCCGAATAAAAATATAGTTGTTGTCCTTGAAGCCTAATATTCGAGAAAAACAAGGACAAAATTAGAAAAAGTAAAAAAGTCATTACCTTTTTAAAACGCGAAAATTGCCACAAATGTTCCAAGCGTACCAGAAAGTTGATAGTTTTCCATTTTTCAGAACTTTGTCCTTGTTTTTTCTCGAATACCAGGCCTTGAGGGGAAAAACCGAATATATATTTGGAATCAGCGGTTTCTCATCTTTCCAATGGAATAGGTCATGTCCCATATCTCCACACTGACTCATTGTTCTTCCCTAGTTAAACAAAGCTGTCGCGCATTGGGCGCACTTTCACCTCTCGAGTTTATATAAAAACCTTTGTCGATGTACATAAACTCAAGATGTTTTAAAAATACGAATAAAGATGGTCAGAAAAACCACAGAGACTCAACAAAACAGTCTACATTTTTTTTGAAAATTTTGGACAACATTGAATAAGAAATGTTCAGCCTATTCATCAATTGCGTTTTTCCAGATCCTACAGTGCCAACGACGTCGGCTCGGAACGTGAGGTTCTCTCCAAAAGAATAGACGTTATGAAGATTGAGGAGCTCGACGAAAACAGCGACTCAGAACTCCAAAATGTCCAGAAGTCGCCACGTCCCCGTCGTCGAACCGGATCTCGTTCTCGCTCAAGATCCAGGACAATTGAAACGACAACGGTGGGAGACAGTGAGTATGCTGCCACGATTCCTAGAAGAACTGCAAGGAAGCCTATTCATTAATACTAAAACATCTACAAATCAAAACGCCTACAGCAAAATCGTCAAACGAGTCAAGTCATCATGCAACTTTCCCCTCTCTTTATTCATAATAGTCTTTTCTAGAGCTCCCACTTGAAAATCAAACTAATCTAATTGTCATGTTGAAAAATATTGATTGAATCTAACAATCAAGACAAAATAGATTTCAAAAATGGTTTTCACTTATTCCGTGCCTTCCTCCCACTTCCTCACACCCCCACACCTTCCAACATTATCATTTCCTTTTCAGTTTTCGATTTTTTGTAAATATTTCAAAATGTGTGTTTTCACAGTTATTTATACGCCTTATGCCAACTTTAATGAATTTTTCATGTTTTATTGTTGTGAGATGTTTCAGAAAAAAGGAAACGTTTTGGTGACACAGCAGAACGCGCTCCATCGCCCAACGGTAAGCACGATGCCAAAGAAGACTTGCTAAGGATCTTTAAATTTATCTGTCGTATCTTTGATATAAACGCCTATAAAAATTCAAATCTGTTCATTGCGGAGTTTACGCCTCGCACTGCTGTGAGCATTCTTTCAATGATGACAATGAAAGACAGAAACTTGAAAAAGTAATCTTTAAGCATTACAGCCTATATTTTCAATTTGTGTTTAGCGAAAATTTTCAAAGCTTAGTTTTTAGGGTGGGTAATTTGCGTAGTTAAAGTTACCCTGACTAGGAAACCTTCCAATGTGAAGTTTTAAGACGAAACTAATATCTTTGAAAAGCGATCAGCACGTTGATTCAGAATATAATTTTCGACCTCCTTGTTCCAAAAAATATGTTTGAGCACTGAAAGCTTGACACTAACTATCCTCAGAGCGGTTTTCGGCAAAAATTGAGAACCGTTTCAGAATCCGAAGGCCTTCAGCTTTGAAACTATATATTTTTGGCGGAATTGTTGCTTTTCCAAAAAAATTGTTTATAATTAATTAATTAATAATTAAAAATTAAAACTTGGAATTTCCGAGTGAATGTTTATTGAGGACGTCATTATTTCCTTCTATAAAAATGTACACATGTACATATTTTCCAAACAGCAACAACCCTCTATCCAACCAAAAACCACCCCACCAGACCAATTTCTGGCAGTGAAAACCAAATATCCCAATGAAAAATCCCATTGTAAACCTATAGAAACCGGGCGATGTTCCGCGTGGCCGGGCGTACGCGCAGCAGAATCATCCTGGCAGGAACAGGTATTTTATGAATCTTATTCATCATTTGCTTCTTCTTGACGAGATATCCTCCTCCTCCTCTTCCTATTTATTCGTATCATTTTCATCCACCATTTTCCCCTCTCTCGTCTCAAAAAATGACATACCGACCGCTTGCGATTTTGACGATTTGTCTGGTTGGGTTCATACTATATTCAGGTGTGTTTTGATGTCTTTCAGATTGACCACTGTAATATTTTGTTGTTGTAGAATGTCAAATCAGTGCAATGTTTGGAAATCCAATTCAAGCATCAAATTGTGAGACTTGGTCAGAATGGGGACCGTGTGTGTGGTTGAAGGGGAAGGAGAAAAGGTAGGAATCGGGATTTTTCTAACAATGAACCGCTTTTCGTTTTTTTGATTGAGAATCAGTTGTTGAACATAAGACGACAAGGAATTATTTTCTTAATCGTGTAGCCGCTTCTTTTTGAGTATATATTTTTTTGAAACCAAGATAGCGAAAAATATTATAAATACTATAAACATGTAAATTGCTGAAACACCCGCATACTGTATCTCATTATGAATGAAAGTTGAAATCTTTCTGATCACCACAATAACCTACAGTATTGGTTACAAAGACATCGAAATGGTAAAAAAAAGGAAAATACTTTATAAGTGTGTCACGGCACGATGAGGCCCAGTCTACCTCCACAGCCGCGCTCTATTGATAACAGAGTAACAACTTGTTGTAAAAGCGGACATTAGAGTTTTTGCGTACAGTGGCGGAAAAAATCATCTAAATTGTTTATTTTGAAATGAAATATTTTAGGAACACGCAACTTCTCATTAGAGCGCAACTGTGCAGTTAGACAGGGCCTCATCGTGATCACGGTGCACAGTGTTCTAAAAACGAAACCAGTTCAGCCTATCGGTAATTGGTGCGCATTTCGATAACTATTGTGATCGCGAAACCTTTTTAAATCTAAAACTTTGACGGATAGGCTACAATTGAAAGTCGTCTGAAAATGTTGGTCGGGTTCAGAATGTATTTTTTCAAGAAAAAATCAGTTTAGCACTGTCATGTCTTATGAACAGCAAGGAACTAGGCAAACTTTCGATTTTTTGATACATAACCAATCTCATTATTCATAATTTCCAGATGGCAACGCTCTTACTTCGAACAATTGCTCCCCGGCCGTAAAGGATGCAGAAACCATGTCTTTTTCCGTCTTCTCAAGGATCGTTGGGGAGTTGTAAGTGAAGAGATTTTTTGTGTAGATTGTAAATAAAAAGTGGAACACAAAAACTGAACCGTTTCCATTGTGGAAAGATCGAAATCTCTGAGTGTGTGTGCGGCGCGAGAAAAACGGATTTCAAGAAGATTCAAAAAACAGATAAAAGATCAAATCTCTTACAGGCTTTCAACAACTTCTACAACTATTTGAGAGATACCACAACAAGTGAGGAGCAGTGCGGAGAGTGCTCTTATCAGCAGAGTTGTGGAAGAAAATGTCATAGAAGGGGTGACATCGGAATCATCAACCCACTTTTCGTTGCTGAGAGAAAGTGTATGGGTGTAGATCAGAGCAAGGCTTGTGTCTCCACCTACATGCAAGACTGTAAACTTTGGCCAAATAAGAATATCCAATTGCCAAATGTCACTGAATCCATGCAACAAATTATTGATAACCTGGACTACCTGCAGTGTGTTCCAGAGCATAGGTACGTGAAAACGTATTTTTCCGTCATCTCTTTTCCTTTCAGACCATCCGGCTCCGTATGCCGTTGCTGCTGCCATCCATACACCCCAAATCCACAAACTTTTGAATGCGAGTTGAAGCCGTACTTGTCCGGCAAATAAGCATTGACACCTCCACCACCTCCCAATGTGAATATTAAATTTATTTCTTCCCGAAATTGAGACTCAGAAGTACCCAAGTTTTGTTGACAAATTGAAAATAAATAAATTATTTGTTTCTCGCTTTTTTTTTTTCAGTTTTTCATCTATTTATGTATGTGTTTTGTTAGGTTCGTGAGAAAGTGGTCTTGAGATCAGAGCATGGTATGAATTGGCCAGGTGCCTGTCTTATCTCCAATGACCTTAACATTCCCCTTCCCTATCTTTCAGAAGTCTATTCCGCCTTCCACCGCCGCATTATATTCCATTCCATTTCCTTGCTCAACGAAACATGAAGAACGCCATAAAATGTGACCAAGTGAACCAGTAGTCGTAAAAAAGAGAAAGAAATGAGTGCTCCTCCTAATAACTCTATTCATTCATTTGTCTGAGGGAAGGGAGGAGGGGAAAGAATACTAGAAAAACCAATTGATTAAAAAACAGAATTACTTCTTTACAATGATTAAATAGAACAGGAAGAGAAGCAAAGAACACAAAGTTCAAATTATGATACATGAGATACTTTGAGAGTACGCCACAATGTTAGAAAAGTGACCAACTCATAACTTCATAACGGCCGCCTGGAAAACCGGGTAACGGCACAATGACGATTCGCCATCCGGACGGCACGATATTGCGAGGTGGATCTATGCCAACGTAATCTGTCTGTCTGTCCGCTTGAGGTATATTTCTAAACTAGTTCAAACTCTTTCAAACTTCTTTCTAGGTCAACTTATCTCCACCCATTCCCAAAATCGTACCCAACTATTTCCTTTCCCTTTTAGACATCTCTCCTCTATTCATTCCTTCAATTGTTTCCGTATCTTTTCTCCTCCTTGCAACCCAGTTCCCCCTCATTTCTTTTCTCTGTGTCTCTTTTTGGAGCACACAAGCCCCGCCCCACTTCTCCTCCACCCCTTCTTTTTCTATCCATTTCATTCATTCCATTTGTGTTTTTAGTTTCTTGTTTCCCGTTTTTTCTTCTCATCTGCATTTTCCGCTTTCCTCCCTTTCTTCCTTTTAAAATCAAAATTCCAGAAGCAATGTCTGACGCCGCCGCCGCTCCAGTTCAGGCTCAAGCAGCTCCAGCTCCACCAACTCATGCTCCACTGACCCCACACGTAAGTTTAATTCAGTCTAATCGACTGGAAATTCTTCTAGTGTTTTGAGGAGAAGGATTGGGTGGCCGGGGTGTAGTAGCTGCTGCATCAACTTGATTGTTTTTGGGAAACTGGGGATTTCCTTATATCTTAGGGTAAACAGAATGAATGATTTTAGCTGTCTCCGTCTTACGGTAGGTGAATTTCTTATTGCACTGGAATTCAAAAGCTCTAAGTTTTCTCACTCCCCCAACTATTTAAAAATCTACGCTGCCAGAAAAGAAATAAGCTCCAATTGTGTAGGAAAATAGCAGGCGGTCTACACCACTTTGTGCGCGTCAGCAAAAATTCGGAAGAAAAGAAAAGAGCACAGAATAGTTTGAAGGAAGAAGGCCTCTCAAGAGAATTGGCCTTCGGAGGAGGAATCGACTTCTTTTAACCAGAAAAAGAGAACGAAGAAAAAGTTTTAAAAAAGAAAAGAAATACGAAATAGCAAGACAAATTCAGAGCTAAGGATTATGGTATCTAGGATTCGAGAACTTTAGGGGATGAATAATGCACCCCTTAAACCATATTTGAGTATAAATCACTTCCAAGTAAGCCTTCCTTCCCTTCCTCCTAACAAAAGGTCTGGGCTATTACTCTGTCTTTTGAAGAGAAAGAAGAAATGATCAACAATCTAACTGGTCAATCATAGGCACCAGATGAGTAATGGACACTCCCTGGGTTTTTTGAGCATTGAGTTGCGGAACTAACGAGAATAGGGAATAGTTTCTATGTTGAAACATGGACATTTGAAAATGTTTAGATTGTGAGGACAGGTTTATCATAGAATAGAGCTTTAGTGGTTCTCAGCTCTCATGGTTTATTTTTCTGATAAAAGAACAGTAGCAAGAGCACAGGCTATCATCAAAGGTATTTGCCGAATCCCTCTATTTGTAGTTTGTACTTCATGCGGAAGTACTGTAACCCAAATTTCCTCATTGAATAATTCACCATCGCGTGTCACATTTTTAATTAATTTTTTTCCTTCAATTTTTCCTTTTAGTGTCAAATTTTGGACTTTTAGACTTAGACTAGATGATCGACTAACACGAAACACTAAATTCAATTTGCTACATTTTCAAATTTCAATTTCATCCTTCATCCTCATCTTTTTTTTCTCTCTTTCTCTCAAGTAGGTCCCAAAAGAGTCATCAAAACGTGTGAGAGCCCTCCCCCTTCGCGACGTCAACATGTTTTAAGAAAAGAGCAATATGATGTATGTTTTGAAGAACATGTCCCAACGGGGAGCTGAAATGAAGGCGTCGGCATTCGTAATGGACGCAATTTCGAGCAATTCCTTTCAAAATTGCGAAATCTCGGGAGGGAAGAAAGGAATCTCATTAAATTCGACTTTTGGTAGACGAAGCGGTTTGACAATTCAATTAGGCAAATGAGTCAGCTCGCCGTTTTTACTCATCCCTTTGCACCATTTCGTAACCGAAACTAATTTTCGGAAAGTGATGGGAAGAGAGCAAGTTTATTTCGGAAAGCTGGGAAGGGAAGAGAAACTAGATGGAAAAACGTTTTTGGTTCTTTAATCCGGATTAGTGAAAGTGAAGATATAAGGAGTGGCAGAGTGAGAATGACTGAAACGGAAACCATAACAAGAGCTAGCAAAAGTTTGGAGCATTCTATCTCGGCTGCCATTAAAAATGTGAAATGTTTTTAACAGAACAAATATTATATGAATATCAAGCTATATTTTATCAGTTAGATATTTTTTTGATATTTCCTTTGGGAACAGAGATATACCGCTGCGAACAGGACAAACTGGAATCCTGAAACATAGTAATGTAGAATGTCACTTTATTAAGTTCTAGCTCATACAGAATCCGAAAATTCGGCATCACTGAAAATTGAAATAAAATAATGGTTAAAATTGCTCCTGGATTAGAACCACCCAGAAGAGAACCACTCAACTGGTACAAAGTAGAAACGTCTAAAAGATAGCACAACACTTTATAAAAGCTATTAGACTTAACTAGCGAAGGTCATGGAGCAAGTTTGAAGTTATAGGACGTGACCTATATCATTGGAAAGCTCAGAAAACACTGACACCAAATATATAGTCAGTTTTTCCCGTCGTGGCCTAGTTTTCGAGAAAAATGAGATCAAAGTTTGGACGGTTGACAAGTAATTCTAATTTGAATCAGTTTTCATTTGTGCAGTTCTGATGAGAAAACTTGACTATTTGCTGCTATAATCTATTTTGATTAATGTAGTAGTCTTATATCAAACCTCAACTACAGCTGACATTAGTACTTTTAGGCATACAAAATAATTTTGAGAATAAAGACAAACAAAGACTATAATAGTCCAAGAAAAATAACCAATATCCGGTTTCGAGGGCTCTTCACAATTCCCACGATGAAACAGTGTAACCTAATCGTTCTCCCTTTCTTTTTTTAGTTAGAAAAACTTCAAAAATTGAAATTTTTTTATTTATTCATTTTAGAAGCACTGCAACACTCGTGACCGTCTCTTCGGCCAGGAATCTCCAGCTGTAGCCTCACCAAAACGTGTGACTCCAACATACAAGTCTCAGATTTTCGATGACGTTCCAGCGTCGCCATCGAGAACTCCAAAGAAGACTATTCCAGTTCTTTGTGAGTTTTTGCTTTCGGACAAACAGACACACTTAAATGTTTCTAGACTAATATTACAATCTTACAATAACTTTCAGCCCGCAACCCAGTGACCGGAGAGATCAAACAATCACCATCTCAACAAAAAATCGCTGCCTAATCGACACCACCACACTATTGAATGTACTTTTTTTCATCACCCACCTATATATTTTTTTCATTTTCGATATATTTAAATTGACGCTGCTTTTTCTCACCCCTATCTGTATTTGCTCTCTTCTCTCTTCTTGATACTGGAAAACCAATTCAATTTAATAAAAATTTACATTCTCAAGAAAGGACAAACATGGTGAAAAAAGATCACTAACGTACGGAGAAGAAGACGGAGAAAACGAGTTTGGGTCGGGGGGCAAAAGACACAAAAAGACATCTTGATTTGTGGCGGGAGATGGGGACGAATGACCCCCAAATTTTGATTTGGCAGAATTCCTGATCTCTGTTGTTAAATGGATCATTTTTGAATTTTTTCTTAAGGTTAGTGGGTGTTATTTTTTCAGAAAAGTCTAAACATAGAATTTTTTGTCAAAAAAAGAAAACATAAAGTTAATTTGTTCTCATGATACCCAACTATTAAAGAGATTCTACTTTTTCTATCTTCTCGAGTTCCAGAATTTATTTTTGTAACCTTTAATGTTATTATCTAACTGTTTATTATCGCAATGAAAAAGTACAAACATTTTTAAAAGGCCTGCACTCCGAGCCAACCGTTCTGCAACCTGTGGATAGCGGGAGCTTCGAGTACCTTTGAAAAATGTTTTTAAAAAAGGCGCATCTAATTGATTCAGAACTTCGCGGAATGGTCTCGTAGTTGAAAAATATCAAATTCTATATTTTTTGCTTTGCCAGTCTGAAAATCATTTTAAAACTGCCTTCCGCTACAAGACCATTTTAAACAAATTTTATATCACCCGGTGCAAATACAAAATAAGTAACATTTCAATCTCTATATTTGTGAACTTTAAGATGTTTGATATTTCAAGATATATCACCTCATTTTATACCATAAGACAGAATTCAAAATTTTTCAAAACAAGGCCATTCCATTCTACCAATCACTCACCACCAATTAATTGTACCCCAATGTCTTCTGATTCAAGATGAAAAGATACAGAACGTACGCGTTTCCACTCGATTTCTTATTTTTTGATTCTTCATTGAACCTGCAATAATTGTGACCATGAACCGAAATATCCTATTTCGTGTACTTGATTCCACTTTTTTCAAGTGCTGTATATTGAAAACTGATCCTCCACTGGAAGTCTCAAAAATAAATAAATTTCAGACTAATTTATGGGCGAATAACATCACAGATTACCGGTTCTCTTGTATTTTCACAACATATTCCTTGTCTCGTTCTTTTTAAAAATGACAGTAAACTATCAGTTAGACGTATCGTCTGGAAATCCTTTACTGTTTTTGAAGCTACTGAGTCGGTGGAGAGGTAAGAAGACAAATTTCTATGAGTTTACATTTTTGAAATTCTAATTTTCAGGTTCCATCTGGAAATCTGTTGCAGGTGACTTGGCGGTATGGCTAGTTTTCTATTACGCGGTACACTTTACATATCGGTATGCGTTCAGTGCTGAAATAAGAACGTATGTGATTATGTATCACAAAACTTTCAACGCCCACTGATTTCAGAATTTTTGAAAAAGTATCCGTACATATGGATGATCGAATGAAATACCTACCACTTACATTTATGCTCGGATTCTTTGTGACAACAGTTTTCGAAAGATGGAGGAGTGCTCTGAATGTGATGCCATTTATTGAGTCTGTTGCACTCTCTGTAGCAGTTTTGTTGCCCGGGAAAGGAGAAGAAGATCGACTGACGAGAAGGGCAATTATTAGATACGTGGTGTTGCATCAGGTTAATCTGTCTGTGTATCTATTTATCCAAATGTCTTTATTCAGGTATTGGTGTTCCGTGATATCTCGATGAGAGTTCGTCGACGCTTCCCCACACTTCAATACGTTGTGGATGCTGGTTTCATGGAACCTGAAGAGCGAGATGAACTGGAGGCAGTCTGTTGTAGTCCGGGACAGAATTATTGGGTTCCGATCAACTGGGCAAACTCGTTAGCCTTAGATGCTCATTCTAGAAAACTTATTGATCAACCAACTGCATTTAATAATCTGGTTTTGGTGAGATACTGATTTATAGCTCACATTGAGCCTAATCATTTTAAGGCTATCAAGGAATTCAGAGTTGCAATGGAGACTCTGATCAAGTTCGACTCCATACCGATACCTATTGCTTATCCACAAGTAAGTCCGTTATTTGCACTTTCTAGCAATAATTTTGTTGGTATTAGGTAGTCTTCCTTGCTGTCCGTGTCTACTTCACAATTTGCATTATCAGTCGTCAATTCTTGATATCCGATCTGAAATCGAAAACTCAAATGGATTGGCCTATCCCAATTATGTCGATACTGGAGTTCATTTTTGTTATCGGTTGGATGAAAGTGGCAGAAGTTTTACTAAATCCTCTCGGGGAGGATGACGATGATTTTGAAGTAAATTGGATTATTGACAAAAATATTTCGGTAAGCTTTATAACTCCTTTTGACATGTGAGAAATAATAGCGTTCTGCAGACTGGCATGGCAATCGTCGACGATACACACGGATACCATCCAACTCTGGTAAACGACAAGTTTGCGGATCCAAGTAAGATAGCTATTATTCAATAGTTATAAAAATGTAATTTATTACTTCAGACTATCTTCCTGCCTACTCCGAGAAGAGTCAACTGCCGAGAACGCTGACAGGATCGGCGGCTAAAGTGGAACTTGCCGCTGAGAGTGATGCAGTGAAAATAGTGAGGGTGAATCCCGAAGATGCACCTCCGACTAGTGGTATGTTAACTTTAATCTTATATTTTTTTGATAATTTCTCAGAATTTCTTCTTATTCTCATTAAATACCCGAAAATTTGAGTTTTCGCGAAATAATTCAAAAAGTTCGAAAAAAGTTGAATTTTGTATTTCGGCGTTAATTATCCGGTCTTCCGCATCGGGCCCGACAAATATGTTTAATCTGACTATTTGTAGGTCTAAAGATCACTTTATGCGCACCAAGTATCTAAAATTCTTCGAAGATTGACACATTTCAAAAATTGTTTAATTAAAAGAACATGTCACACTCATCTAACAAAATGTTTTTACTTCCGCAATTGAAACGAGCATTGACAGGTCAAGGAAGTAAAGAAAAATCTTTCCAGAACGCGGCAGTATCTTCACCAAACGGAATGCATATTCTCTAAGAAACAGGACCATTTCGATTTCCTCCAATAATATTGAAAGTCCAAGTCAGGAGAGAAAATTCAACCTTTCTATGCCTGCGACTATGAAATGTAAGTTATTGCTATTTTCATTTCGTATTTTCCTTTTTCAGCCAAACAACCGGACAGACCTGGCCTAGAAACGTTGAATGAAGAAAATGAGCCAGCATCCAATCATTTCCGTCGTGGTGACAGAATATATTCATCTGATTCGGTATGATTTTCAGACAATGAATAAAGGTTGATTGCAAAAACCAATTTATAGGGTAAAAGCAAAGGAAGGCAAAGTTCGGAGGATAGTGGGAAGAATCAGGTTTGACTTTACTAATTGTTACACAATTTTTTTCGACTTTCTGAATTCAATAAAAAGAATTTAATGAAGACAATCTCTGGATTCTCCAGCATACTTTCCAGCCAGCTGGAGACGTCCCAAGTTGAAAGTCTGGAATTTTAAAATAGTGAAAATAACCGAAACATACAAACCTCAGATGGTTGTTTAGTGTTGGACACATATTTGCTTGGGATGAAGATAGTGATGCGTCGTTGACAGGGCTGAAAAAATCATGTTCATGCTGAAAATGTAGTAATAGACTATGCTTACCAAAATTCCATCGTCACAATCGTGGTAGATGTTGATTTTAGGTTCAATTCCAGATATCTGAAATTTTGTGAATCTATTTGCCGATTTTGTTTTTTACTAACCTCGTCAGCTGTACCACTCAAACGGAAGTGACCGTCTGCATCAGTTTTCGCAGAGTCCATCAACTCGTCAGGGGATACTAAAACATTTGTTTACTTGATTCAAATCAATTTTTTACATTTATTAGCTCACCAGTATCATGATCATACAACTTGATCAACACATCCTTCGCTGGTTTATCTTCACACAACAATACTCCTTCGATAGCAGTCGACTGAGTTCTTCCGATAGCTTGGCACGTAGCGAATAAACAAAAACTATAGAAAATGATACGAGAATACATGATGTCGTTGATTCAACAAAAACAGAATGAATTGGTTGAAAAGAAGAAGGAGAAGTGATAGAAGTGATGAAATAGTAGTAGAAGGTCGACGGAAGTCAAATCACACAATCTGTTGTTTGTCAAAAAGGGGAAGTCAGAAGGAAAGGAGGAGTGACTAATCGAGAAACTAATATCTTGTATCACCTTGAAATTTATATAGTTTTCATAAAATCAGCAGAGCGAGGCGTAAGGTCCGCATCGAACAGATTTGCTTTTTTCGAGCCGCGTTACGTACGCGTTGCCGTTTATATTGAAAGATACGATAAATAAACGTAAAATTCAAATTTGGCACACAGCCAAGTCTTTTTTGGTACCATGCCAACCGCTGTGCTACGGAGCGCTTTTCCGTTTTGCTAGTAGTCCCAGAGTGTACTGTACTGCTACATTTTGCCAGATTTTTTGGAAAAAAAAACAGTTTTACTGGAATATTTTAATGAACACAGTTTTTTCCATTTCTGATAAACTCTGAAAATTCAAAAAAATTTATTTCAGAAAAAAATTCGGATTCCATTGTTACATAGTTTCAATTTCTATCATCATGGTGAAACCTATCGTTTTACCAGCAAATTTTTCACCCGTTTCCTTCAAAAAGAATAATAATTACAAATTAATTGCATCCTACTAATTATGATTATCTAATTACCCCTTGAACACTTTATACACTTCCTTCATCTGCTCCTTCGTCCATTTCCCATTTCTTTTCACATTTTTTCCAGACGAATTCCATGAGTACTTCGATGTCAGATGGTCAAGATACCATAGTTTACCGTATTCTTTCTGAAAATTAAATATAAATTTAATCTGGAACTGAAATCTGAAAACTGCACCACAATTTTCTCGTTAGGCGTGCATGTGACCCAGAAAATGTGACCGTGCAAGTCAGCAGCACACCAAGGATCGTAGACTGGATAGGTGTACTTATACTTTGTGCCGTCAGCTGGAAATGGATACGAATTATAAGTGAATTTTCTGAAATGTGCGCTTACGAGAGACTCCGCCCACCCAGTGATGAGTGACTGTGCCGTTTTCTATGCCAGGATACATTAAGAAGACATCAATGAATACTCTGAAACCGTCTTTTGGAGCCAAAGTGAGTTCGAATGAGTCATTGGTCTGAAATTACTTTTCTTAACGAAAACAATATTCGGAATCTGTTACCATTCCGAACTTTCTCTTTATCATAAAACTGGAATCGTTTCTCTCCATCTTTTCTACAAATCCGGAATTGTAGTCTTCAGCAAACACCGATATATCCATGTCTTGGGTATGTGGTATCACGGAGCACTCCCTGTACCATCCTAGTAGAGTTCCCCCATTTAAGAATGGAAACATCTCATTTTCGATTACCTCATCACGAAGACGAGCCAGTACAGCGGACGACGGGCGAGCCGGCATTCGGACCTGGAGAAGCATTATGATTAAGAGATTATTATCAGATCTGTTCAGTATTATAACTACCCAATACCTTACAAATACTGCTTTATGCCTCATTAAAACCTGTTGAAAATTTTTTTGAATCGTATCCACTAACCTTTGCTCCAGCCCTTGGTATATGCAAGTTCAAACATTCCGCGAACTTGGCACGTTGCCAGAACCCAACAAACATTTTTATGTTGTTAGGAACTTCCACATTACCAACCCAACGCGTCGGAAACTTTCTGAAAAAAATGCTTATTATATTTATTTCGAAAAAAGTTCATTACTTCGGTACAATTTTTCGTGGATCTGATCGGAAGTCCAAATAATCTTTTGCTGACTCATTCGTGAAGTATAATACTTCAAATCGAGGGTCTTCCAGAATCCACGTTGCAGAAAGATGCTTGACGTCTACACCGATCTAAAATAGTCTTACTAGATAATACTGAAAGTTGAAACACTTCTCACCTTTATAGGTCTTCCAGTACATGTCTCACAACTTCCCTTCTCCAACATTTGCAAAAATTCTACATCAATCAAGAGTGTTGGTATGGAAGTGTTCATTTGAGAGACCAAAGATTCACAGCTCTTTAGCTGAAAATGTTTCTGTGTCAAAACTTTCAAACTTTAGAAAACTCACGGATCTTTTCTTGAATGAAACGGGACCCATCGTTCCATAATCATTTTCTTCCGTTAGACTCTGCGGACTACCAAATAGACTGGACTGGTAGACAAACATCATTGGGAACAGGAAGAAACATGGGAACGTGAAGAATAGCAGATACTTTTTCATTCTGAAATAATCCGTGCTGGTCACAACGAGGAAGCAACAATTGAAGGTCAGAACATCGAGAAAGTAGGAAATTTTTACACTTAGAAATTAAGGAAGGAGAGACGGAGAGGGAGGAAGAAGTTGCGCAAAAACAGATGGTGACTTGATTTGTTTTGTTCTTTGTGTAGAGAAGAAAACAACCCGAAACTTCTCGTTTACTATTAATAGGGGAGGAAAAAACGCTCAGTGGAAGAGGCGAAGAAGTTTAAAAATCAAAAAAAAAAACTCAGTAGATAGTATCGGAAGTTACCAATTTTGAGATTCAAGACTTTGATTGAGAGGTATAGTTGTTTTAAGAAAAAATAGAAATTAACTAAATTTTCAGCATGTTATTTGGATCGGTTTCTAAATGTTATTGAATTGAAATGCAGGAAATAATGCACTTTTTCTATTTTATAAATTACCATAGATACTTTCGACATTGTTAAAAACAAAATTGCAAGAAAAATTACCCAACTGCTCACATGGACTGAGGAGTACACTTTTTGGAGCATGCGGAAATATCTTTTCAGTAGTAAAAGTTTGGCGGCTCATAAGTCGTTTCACGTGAGCATTCGGATGAATTTACTTCTAGTTTTGGAAACAGCAAGGTCGAAAGTATATATGGTCCAATTTATAGAAAAAGTTCAACTCGACTAATCATGAACTTTCCTTGTTAAATCAAACAACTTACATAACAATTACAAAACTAGTGACGATCATTGGAGGCACTTTTCCGCACTAAATTTTCAGTAGATTATTTTTTACCTGTCGATTGTACTTGGCAAAAAATCAGAGCATGCCGGAGGGTGTTAGACTATCTTATTCTAATTTTGACTTAAACCAACAAAAAAGTCTGAAAAACTAAAACCATTTTACTTCAGACAAAAGAAAAAAGTTTATTTGTGCAGAAATCAATTTTCTTATTCACGCCTGAATAAAAGCCTAATGAAATGAAAGTTTGCCCCGTTTTATGTCAAGGAGAAGCAGGGGAAAACAGGATGCTGCAAGTGTTGATAGAGTTGGTAAAAGTTTGAAAATATAATGAGTAAATAGGGAAGCCAAAACACTAAAACTGAAATGGCGCACCCTAACAAAATTATCAACACTCAAAATCTAAGGAAAGGTATATGAGAAATGTGAAGGCCATTAACTTTCTCTTTTACTGGAACACTATTCTTAACCAAAAATGAAACTGAACAAAAATACACAGCATAGAAAAAAACATATTTTTTCCAAGAAGGAATCTTTTATCGATGGTCCCTACTCCAAAATTTATAAGAAGTCCCCGCACGCTTCGTGTGTGTGACGTCAATAGAAAAAAGTAGTAATTCACAGAGACTTTTATGAGTATTTGTATGAGTTGTATCCCGGATAGTAAATTTAGATAGATTCTTTTTCTTTTTTCAATGTTGGAATGAGATTTGGTGGATTCAAAGAAAGAAGGAAATTGTGTTGCAATGAACCTTAATGAAAAGGAATAACAAGAAGTTTACACTTCCCTGAGTTCAAACGCGACATTTCTAATTAAAATTGATCCCAGCGTCCTTTAATAAGGCACAACGCTTGTGTTGTTTACTATTAAAGCTGAAGGTGACCCGTTGTTTAATTAAACAATAAAGTTTTGATGAAATTCCAAATCCAGAGTTTTATGTAGAAAAATATCCATGATAATGTTAGATAGTCTACTTTTGTTCTAGTCTGTGAATTTAGCGCGAGTTTTAAATATCTGATATGGAAAGCTTTTGGAGACGCGGCTTTTAAACGATATATACATTTGGTCATAGGTAATTTCGACAAAGTGGGTTTCTGCAGACAAAACCTGTTAAATGTCTCTGCGAGCCGAGTTATGAGCTCTCTAACTTTTCATATGGTCAAGCTTTTTTTACATGGTATTCTAAATCGCCCGTATATAGGTCATCGCGGTGTTCTCTATGTGTTATCAAGCGCATTGCCTGTGCTCGTATGTTGCAATAATGAGAACATCTTTGCGTATGCAAATTGCCGATTTGGAATTCCATGTGAAAAAGCTTGACCATATGAGACGTTTGAGAGCTCATAACTCGGCTCGCAGAGACATTTAGCAGGTTTTGACTGCAGAAATAAAATCCCCATAGTCGAAATTACCTATCACCAAATTTGTAGATCGTTTAAAAGCCGCGTCTCCAAAGACTTCCCTTGTAAGTTTTCATGTCACTTCAAGACTTCACACCCAAAAAAGCGTAACATTGCTCACAATTTGAAAAACGAAACAAATGAGTGAGAATTGCGGAAAATGAAACAGACGAAGTGATTTGTTTATATCATATTGCTTCCAGGCTTCGTTCGCCCTCTCTACTCCTCCTCCTCTTTCTATCTTCCACTTCGACTGGTTGGTCATCATAAACAAAAGGCATTTATGACTCTCATTACAACAAACGAATACAGAAAAGAAGATGAAAAAAGGAAACAAAACAGATTCAGATGATGTTGACGAATTAGCTGCCAGAAAATGCTACATTTAGAGACAAAAATGTGATTGATATGGATAAATGGATGTTCAGAGAAATAAACAGAGGATAGTGATAGCAAATCTGGAAATCGGATTATTTTAAAACCTGGTTGTATCAAGTCTTTGATAAGGCGATCTATCTGCAGAAAACAAAAATTTTGAGAAAATTGCAGGTCTACAACTTTGTTACTTTATTTTTTAACTTAAAGCTCCGTACATTTCTTTGCAGTTTTTTGGAGACTAAGAGCCTAAATTCTCAATCCTGCTGGAATCCATTGATGATTTCTTTTCAGTAAGACCTAATTGAAACATTTTATGATAAAAAAGGAAAATCTCAAATTTCTGATATCTCTGAAATAAATCTAATAAGAAAATGAAAAAAGATATTCCTTCTTTGTTTATATTTTTTCATGCCTTCCAATATCTTTTTAGTAGTTGAATCATGCTGGGGTTTCTTTGTACTCTGAATCGAAAGTCATCACAGATTTTTTGAATCTGTATTGGTTGTGTCTGGAACCCCAAAATCTAGATGGTCGTATTAATATTGCACGCACTGTACACCTCTTCTAGGATACAGTCTCTTTCTATACTTTCAAAACAGCACACATTTATGATAACAATATTTATTTTGTATACAATAACAATATTAAAAAAATATTATGAATATAAAAAAGGGTTAGTTCGTTCGTTTGTTCTACCAAAGACTAAGACTCCTTATCTTTTTCATTCTTCTCTCTCTCTCTCTTCTCGTTGGTGTTTTCTTCTATTCTACACTCCGCTCCTCTTTACTGTTAAATTTTTATGACGTGCAAAGAATAAAAGGAATAATATTTATTGTAGGTTAGAAGGATACAAAAACATTGCAGTTATTTTCCAGAAATATTGTAGTTTGTATTCTCACGCCACCTGTCTCCAAATTCCTCCTGAAAAACATAACACATTTATGTTTTATTAAATAGAAAACTTACAGTCAGCCGTTTTTCTGGACTACAAGTTACCCAGAACAGATGTCCGTGAACGTCAGTAGAGCAGTATGGGTCGTAGTTCGAGAAATATTTTTTGGTTCCTCGACTATCTAAAACTCCTTGTGTTCATAATAATACAACTATTACTAGTTTAAATACATATTTCATTTACGAACCGAAAATGAAATTTTTGATACTTTCTTCATCCTCATACACTACCACGATATCAATAGTAGTTTTGAAGGCTGACTTCACTCCAATTCTCTGAACATTTTCGGTCTGAAAGCAAAATACTCTTTTTTCAAAAATTAAACTAATTAAACTAAAGTAAACTTACTGTCCCATCTAATCTGCTTACTTGAAAATTATTGAAGATACTTTCTGCTTCTAGTTTCTTCCCAAAATGGTACGGAAGCTCTTCCGATGAAACAGCTAATTCCAAATGGGCCGAGTTAATTGTGCATTGTTGGTACCATGATAATAAAGTAGAGCCTGTTAGAAACGAACTCATCCCACTGGAAATAAGATTGGTTTTCAGAAGAGAAAGATCTCGAGTAGGTTGGTCCCGTGACGCCTTGTGATGCGTGTCTCCTGCACATTTGATATAACTTGCACGCTGCCAAAACCCAAGGAATTGTGGAATATCTTTGGAAACTTTCATGTTTTTTAGTGTACGGTAGGAGAACAACCTGAAAAAATAAAAGATATGATTTCCTCCGTGGCTACCTACTTTGGAATCAATTTTTTCTTCCCAATGATATCAAAGTCCAGATAATCCTTCTTAGTAGAGATTGTATAGAAAAATACGCGGAATCTAAGGTCTTTTGAAAGTGATGCCTCTTCTGATTTATAATATGTGTCCACTCCAATCTGAATTTAAAATAATTTGATAACTTTTTATAATTTATAGCTGTAATACATTTACAGATTTCTCCTTTTGCAAATGACAATGATCTCGTTCAATCTGCTCTAACACTTCAATATCGATGAGAAGAGCTGGAATCGGAGGGGATAGGTATTCAAGAAGAGAATCACAGGAGATATAATCAATCTGAACACAAACAAAGAGATGACTATTATTTTAAAGGTAAAATGTACCTCCTGTTCTATAACAGGCTTTGTCAGAAGCTCATTATAATAAAACAGCAACAAAACTGATAAGAAACAGCAATACTTGATGAAAGTTGAGTATTTTTTCATAGTTTAGAAGAGAATCTATACTAAAACTGACAACCGAAGGCGCTTTTTTTGAATTCCCATGTTTTATTCCACCTTTCTGCTATAACACTTGAGATAGCTTCACAGCAGTGTGAGACGTAAGGTCGTGGAAACGCGCTTCGTCGCACAACGGTACCAAAAAAGACTTCCCTAAGGATTTTTACGTTTTTTTAAATTGTATCTTTCAATATGAACCGCAACGCGACACTCTCTAACTAAAAATAA